>NW_024427593.1:300000-411418 GCF_017562075.2 Anopheles merus | reverse complement strand
AACCCGAACATTAATTCAAATGGAGATCTCCTTGTTGACGAATTAAGGTGCCCGTTTACCGACCGTTGAACTCTGTTGACTTATTTATACCACTTAGCGGTATCTCTCATCGATAGTTTTCCCAGCACTGATAAAACCGTCCGATTTATACGTTCCGCCTGGCCGTTTCCTCGTGGTACTCCCGTAGTGGAGACGATATGTTCGATGTTTTGCTTCAGAACGAATTCGGCAAACAACTTAGCCGTGAACGCTGCCCCTCTGTCCGTTATTACTCGGGTCGGATATCCGAATATCGACGACCAACTCTCCAGTTTTTGCAACACTTCCTCCGCATTCGTTGTTCCTCCGCACTACCCCCTACCTAGTCGGAATGAATTCGATCGACAAAGAGCGTATGCGATACCAACTGTCAAAACTGACAAAAATTGTCAACTGCTTGATATTTTACATTGGTATGCTATTAAAAGCTGCTTTCATATCTATATATATGGCGTCAATTTGGCTTGCGGATGAAAGAGCCGGATATATAACAGATAATAGACACATAAGGTTTGTAACGGTGGATCTTTTGGGCATAAAGCCATGCTGGAGAGGAGATATATAGCTGGAGACAATAGGAGACAGGTACGAAGGAAACAATCGAATCCATAATTTATACATTGAGCATAGTATAGCAATACCGCGGTAATTAGAACATAAAGAGCGATCGTTCTTTTTGGAATGGGAATAAGAAATGCGGATTTCCATATATATTGGTATTGGTTTTATTTATCGATAAAATATATTGGTTCGGTGCAATTTCTTACAAATTAGGTCGCTGTTTTGTTTTGTGGCAATTACTTGTTTTTGTGTTGTATGGGATGCGTCTGGGAGGGTGTGAGGTGTTTTTGTCGCTGCGTGCTTATGCTGCAGTTTTAATGTATTGCGCAAGAAGGTTTCAAATTGGTGTCTTCGTCACCGCGCTTGTACGTTGCTATGTGTTCTTGCTGATGGTGACCTACTTTTGTTGTGGTGACAATTGCTTTTGCTTATGATGCATGTTTTGGTTGTTTTTGCATGGACTGTGAGGCCTGAACTCTTCGGGTTTGTTGCCCTGGTCTGATTTGCTGAATGTGTCATAAATGTGTTACAATAGTTTGATTTGTTACAATGAGTCTATAGCTGATAGTGTCGTTTATAATAAGTTTTGTACAGTAGATATGCTACAATATATGCAGAGGACAAACCGGGAAAACCGCGTTTATGTAAATATGCGTATAACAGGAATGCGAAGAATCTTAAAACTTGTTTATCTTCCAAGCACTTCCTAAACCTATATGCTATTTAAAACGATCTAACCTCACATATTGCCACTACAAATCAACTGAACTTGTGATCTGGAAAGTCCCTCTGATCTTAAAGCCAATAGAATTTTTTTATTGATATAATTTTAGAATTGTGTGTCCAATATGCCAGCCATGTTTATATTTTGATAAACAAATTCATGGTTTATATGACAAATAAAAAAAATACATTTTCCAAAACGCCCTTTTTGTCATATTTATTAGGATACTTTTGGTTCGGGACGTTTAAAACAAATCTGTGTTTTTTAAAATAATGTATTTTTTTAGAAAAAAAGTTACAAATTGTTGAGGCACTTTGATATTTTACAAATTACACCTGTTTTCAGCTACGTTCGAATTGCAAATCGCCTGCTTCGAACCGCATGCCACTACGATCGAATGCGTCCAGCCATGGTTGAATCGCGCCCAGTACGGTTAAATCGCGTTCCACTACGGTTGAATCGTGTGCCACTACGATCGAATCGTGTGCCGCTACCATTGGATTTCTGAAACGTAGAGCATCGAAAACTGTTTGTTTACGTTTGAAAGCTGTTTCCTTCGTCACCGATGACAATTCATTTGTAAAATACTAATGGTAATTATTCACTGATTATGGGTAAGACCCACGAATATTTGTTTACACCTGTTTCCATCTACGTTCGAATCTCATGCCATTTGCATCGAATCGCAAACCGCCTGCTTCGAACCGCATGCCACTACGATCAAATGCGTGCATCCATGGTTGAATCGCGTGCCAGTACGGTTAAATCGCGTTCCACTATGGTCGAATCATATGCCACTACGATCGAATCGTTTGCCGCTACCATTGGATTTCTGAAAGCAAGAGCATAGTAAACTGTTTGGTTACGTTTGAAAGCTCTTTCCTTTTTTGTCGGGTGCTAAAATTCTAATAAAAGGTAATTATTCTTTGTTTGTAAGTATATTCCTTGTTTTCTACTAATATTCGTGCTTTTTGAACAAATTTAATGTATTGTATGTAATGCTTATCAATGTGAAAAGCATTTTGAATAATGAAACAACGCTAATAATTAATGTTACGTGCCCAAATTTAATGCATAAATATGTATGTATGGAATGTGCATACTAAACTCCATTCTATGGCACAACAACAAACTATAACTAGACTATAAACTATTCAAAATCTTCTTCTCCGTTTGCACAGCGACGAATATTCGACCACATATGACGAACGAAGCCTTCACAATCATGGCGTGTTATTAGAGACGATCCATTCGAAATAGAAGTCATTAGATGGTCTTCGTTTGACGGCTGTGATCGTATGACTAATGACTTCCACTTACTGAACAAATTTTCAATTGGGTTGAAAAAAGGGCTGTACGGTGGAAGTAGCATTATGGTATGGCCTCCTTCTTCTATAGCATTCCGTACATCAATGCTGCGATGGAAAGGAACGTTGTCCATTATTAAAATGCATCTACCGATGCCCAAATCTGCTATTTTAGTTTTGAGATCGCTGAGGAACTCAATAAAAAATACTTTGTTGATAGCTGAGTTGCGATGTTGGTAGTGTACGATGCCCTTTCTCGTCATAGCGCATACAATAGAAATATTGCGTGAACGAAGGGCAGGAACAACCTTCACTGCTCGTTCACCAACAGGCGATCGTCCATAAGCAACACGCATGTTCACCTGGAACCCAACTTCATCGATGAAAATTATGGAATCATCGGCGTATTCGTTCGGTAGCTGCAGGAACCTCTCGGCATACATCTTCCGATCTTCTTTCAATCCTGGCAGTACCGCTCGCTCAGCAACTTTATGAACTCTTTTGAAAGAGTAGTGGAATCCTTTAATGGGTCGAGCTACAGTCGTAGTAGATACTACGACTTGGTGATGTTCCCTTAACTTTGCCACCAGCTCCTTCAATGATTGTGAGCAATTCTCGTCAATCCATTCTCGGATACTAGCAATCTCACGTTGTGAAAGCTTTTTCGTATTCGGTGTCGTTCGTTTTGTCGCCTCAATTACACCGGTTTCTCGGTACTTCTTTACGATGCCGTGTACCGTAGAATGCCTCAAGTGCAGCATTTCGGCAATTTCTTTCATATTCTTACCTTGGTCGTAGGCTTGAACAAAACGTTCGCGGTCTTCGTTAGATGTTATTTTTTTAATGACCCCACGTTCCATTTCCTAATGCTGCATGTAAAGAGCACGAATATTAGTAGAAAACATGGAATATACTTACAAACAAAGAATAATTACCTTTTATTAGAATTTTAGCAACGAAATGCAATCGACAAAAAAGGAAAGAGCTTTCAAACGTAACCAAACAGTTTACTATGCTCTTGCTTTCAGAAATCCAATGGTAGCGGCACACGATTCGATCGTAGTGGCATATTATTCGACCATAGTGGAACGCGATTTAACCGTACTGGGCGCGATTCAACCATGGATGCACGCATTCGATCGTAGTGGCATGCGGTTCGAAGTAGGCGGTTTGCGATTCGATGCAAATGGCACGAGATTCGAACGTAGATGGAAACAGGTGTAAACAAATATTCGTGGGTCTTACCCATAATCAGTGAATAATTACCATTAGTATTTTACAAATGAATTGTCATCGGTGACGAAGGAAACAGCTTTCAAACGTAAACAAACAGTTTTCGATGCTCTACGTTTCAGAAATTCAATGGTAGCGGCACACGATTCGATCGTAGTGGCACACGATTCAACCGTAGTGGAACGCGATTTAACCGTACTGGGCGCGATTCAACCATGGCTGCACGCATTCGATCGTAGTGGCATGCGCTTCGAAGCAGGCGATTTGCAATTCGAACGTAGCTGAAAACAGGTGTAATTTGTAAAATATCAAAGTGCCTCAACAATTTGTAACTTTTTTTCTAAAAAAATACATTATTTTAAAAAACACAGATTTGTTTTAAACGTTCCCGAACCAAAAGTATCCTAATAAATATGACAAAAAGGGCCGTTTTGGAAAATGTTTTTTTTTTATTGTCATATAAACCATGAATTTGTTTATCAAAATATAAACATGGCTGGCATATTGGACACACAATTCTAAAATTATATCAATAAAAATAAATTCTATTGGCTTAAGATCAGAGGGACTTTCCAGATCACAAGTTCAGTTGATTTGTAGTGCAATATGTGAGGTTAAGATCGTTTTAAATAGCATATAGGTTTAGGAAGTGCTTGGAAGATAAACAAGTTTTAAGATTCTTCGCATTCCTGTTATACGCATATTTACATAAACGCGGTTTTCCCGGTTTGTCCTCTGCATATATTGTAGCATATCTACTGTACAAATCTTATTATAAACGACACTATCAGCTATAGACTCATTGTAACAAATCAAACTATTGTAACACATTTATGACACATTCAGCAAATCAGACCAGGGCAACAAACCCGAAGAGTTCAGGCCTCACAGTCCATGCAAAAACAACCAAAACATGCATCATAAGCAAAAGCAATTGTCACCACAACAAAAGTAGGTCACCGTCAGCAAGAACACATAGCAACGTACAAGCGAGGTGACGAAGACACCAATTTGAAACCTTCTTGCGCAATACATTAAAACTGCAGCATAAGCACGCAGCGACAAAAAACACTCACAACCTCCCAGACGCATCCCATACCACACAAAAACAAGTAATTGCCACAAAACAAAACAGCGACCTAATTGTAAGAAATTGCACCGAACCAATATATTTTATCGATAAATAAAACCAATACCAATATATATGGAAATCCGCATTTCTTATTCCCATTCACAAAAAGAACGATCGCTCTTTATGTTCTAATTACCGCGGTATTGCTATACTATGCTCAATGTCCAAAATTATGGATTCGATTGTTCATTCGTACCTGTCTCCTATTGTCTCCAGCTATATATCTCCTCTCCAGCATGGCTTTATGCCAAAAAGATCCACCGTTTACAAACTTATGTGTCTATCTGTTATATATCCGGCTCTTTCATCCGCAAGCCAAATGACGCTATATTCTACCGATATGAAAGCAGCTTTTAATAGCAGCAATCAATCCCTGTTAGCTAAGCTTGAGAAACTTGGCTTCGGAAGTTACCTTTTAGATTGGCTCAGATCTTACCTTTCTAGCCGTTCTTACAAAGTACGTGTCTGCGATAGTTTCTCCGAAAATTCGCAGGACTCTCTGGCGTACTCAGGAAGTGTGGTCAGTCCTTTGCTTTTCATACTGTTTGTCAAACGACTGTGTATCTGTGCTCCTTCAAAATAGCTGTCTTCTCTACGACGATGATGTAAAAATCTTTTTACCTGTTGCCTCACCTCATGACTGTAATGTCCTCCAGCATGTGCTGGACAAATTTTCTGATTGGTGTGCATCAATGGTCTCCGTTTATGACCTCAAAAATGCTCTATCATATCGTTTGGTCGTTCATCCCACAAAGTTCTCTGGAACTACTACATTTGTGGCTCTCAACTTGTTCGCGTCTCATCATTGAAAGATCTCGGTGTATGGTTGGACGAAAAATTACTGTTTAATGTACACGTCGAATTCGTCCTAAAAAAAGCCAACAAAGCTATTGGATTAATTCTTCGTTTAGCATGCGAGATAACAGATCCAATGTTCCTTAAGTCCTTATACTGCTGTTGGGTCCGTCCCACTCTAGAATACGCTGTAGTCGTTTGGTCTCCACCCGGTATCACTGCCATGGCAAGGCTAGATAAAGTCCAACGCAAATTTACCCGTATTGCCATTCGTCGCTTCCTTCCCAATCAGTCTTCTATTCTTCTATCATGTCCGTTGTCGCCTGCTTAGTTTGGAACCTATCCAAGCCAGACATTCTATCATCCAGTCCCTTTTTGTTGCCAATCTTCTCTCCCGCTCCCCTCAGAGCTCCCCTCTACATTGAATTTCGCCGAACCCCTTACGGCCAAAATGACCCACTCCTACGAGCGTTAGCCACCTTCAATGACCACTCCGATCTCTTCTACTACCATATCCCACCCTCCCCTTTCCGCTCCCTCCTTCGCAACACTATCACCCTTCCCACTCCATAATTCGTTAACCCGTACATTCCTTCCTCTCCTTAGTTTTTAAGCAACATATTGTTAATCCTTTGGCGGACAATTTAATTAAATAAATAAATGAATAAATAAATAAATACCGATCACGGCAGATCAGATTCGTTCGGACTGCCAAGAGAGGACGTTACACTTCCTAAAAATCTTCGAGATTCCAGTAAGGGAAACCCCTTCGGGGTTTCCATGATCGCCTGGCCGATCAAATTCCGGGTTCAATCAGTCCGCTTTGAACAGTTCCCTCCACCTCGTCTCATGTCAGTAAAAACTGACTCCCCGCAAACATAGTGCTCGACGGCCCCCGCGTACGTTCGATCACATTAAAATATCATTGGAATTAGACAGATAAAAAATAATCTTTGCCGGGGATAAAACCATCCACTGCAAGCAAAAGGAAATTAAAATTAAATGTGCTAAAGATTAACTATGGCTAAAAACCGCAAAATATAGGATATGCAGAAGATAGAAATTCTAGGCTTGTCCATGTTTTGCGTTAGTATTGTATTTCAGCTACATTCTGTAAAGCCTGTACCAAGTTCCCTTCATTCAATGCATTGCATTTAATCAGATCTATTGATCTTGATGTCTTCGTCTAAAATGTCTCAAAGTCTTTAAATATGCTTAAGAATATGTTTACAGGTTAATTCAAGCCAACCATCAAAACTCCGATTTTAGTTTTAACAGACAATCTTACAAGCGTCTTCAGAAGGTTTTAATGGTTTAACAACTTTGAAGACTGCTAAGCATTTTCGAAAGACATGTTTAGACTATGTAGCTCAGTACACTCATAATAAAAAATGCTTTGAGACATGTTTAAGTGTAAAAGGTATGGGAATTTTTCTGGGAAACTAAAACAATATCAAATTTTCATAAAATAACCTCAGTCCACTACGCCTGAATCATTTTTAACTACTTCTGAATCATTTTCAGCTATGTTTGAAGCATATATTAGTTCACGACGATAAACTTGAGGTGGTAAAGTAGTTGTGCTATCTTGAGACGGAAGTTTCTATGAATAACAACATCCGCAGTGAATTTCAGAGATACATTGTTCAAGGGAATCGGTCATACTATGAACTACACCCTGTTGAGATCCAGAGGACTACGAGCCGGCACAAAGTGTGAGATCGCACATTGATTGGGCCGGTGGTCATATGGACATGAGTCTTGGACCATCCGAGCGGAAGCTGCAAACGCTCTGGACGTGTTTGAGCGACGCATCCTCCGGATCATCTATGACGGTGTGTACGAGCTTATACCTCTTATACCTCTTATACGCAGACTCGGAGATATGAGGTTTTCTAAATTTGACAGTTATTTAAACAAATTGTAATGTTTTAACGTATAAATTGTCAAACACAAAATAATTTCTCTCAACTAAAGAAAGCTTGAAGAAGATTTAATATATATTTATATTTATATTTATTATATTTATATATATATATATATGTATGTATATATATATAATATATATATTATATATATATATATATAATATATATAATATATATATATATACATATAAAGTAATTAAATATATAAATAAAATATTAGATTAGAAATAAATATAAATATAATATATATATATATATATATATATATATATATATATATATTATATATATATATATATATATATATATATATATATATATATATTATATTATATTTCTATTTTATTTTATATATTTTATAACTATTTATATTTTATATCTTCTATTAACTATCAAAACTGAGGTTAAAAAAAAGATTTTGTTGAGGTTTAAATGTTTGTGAGGTTTAGATTCAATTGGACAGCTTTTTCCGGGTAAGTAAGGTTATGGAAGTATTAAACAAGAATTCTCAAGCCTGCTGAAAAGTGTAAAAACTATTTAAATTATTTGAAAAATACTTTGAAAATTCTACAACTAATCAAATTTCAGTTACGTAACCCTGAAATCAGGGAACTATTATCTGATTTGATGAAATATATGTATAGAAATCATGTAAAATTTGTTAATTACGTTTGGCAGCTTCCAGATGTCGTGCTCGGTAATATAGGATCGAAACTCCCCTTTGGCAAAGAATCGATATCATGTATTTCTTGATTACAGAGCATAGTGAATCCATCAACAATATAGCAGCATTCTTTTCCAAAAAGCAGCAATCCCTCAAAAGTATCCAAACCTTGTATACGAGCTGTTCGAAAAATGTGAGATACCTATTAAGAAAAATAAAAAAAAAGAAATGGTCTAATAAATTAGTTTTACTTTGTTATACTTATTATTCTTTTCACATGGTTTCCAAGGTTTTTTGGTTGTTTCCTGAAGATTTTTGATTGATGCAATATTTTCGTGTGTGTCCCCACGATATTAAAAATCCAAGAGATTTCGTGAGACGAGCCCCAGAAATTAGGAGAACCAACCAATAAATCGTGGGGCACTCTGTGTAGCGTGGATTTACCTTTTCTTTATCTTCTAAAAGTCTCAACAATATTTGACTATCCGGAAGTGATACAGGCAAATCTTCTTCATTTTCCAAATAATATTCCATTTCATAATTTAGCACTCTGCAAGGATGACAAATAAGGAAAATTCATTATTATCATTCTCTTATTATTTTTCAAGTCATTATTACAGCTTATCAATAAGAACACTAATATTTGAAATCCTAAAATCCAAAAGAGATCGATAAAAAAGTGAATAGGCTCAACGCGTTTGAGACACGCAGCGAGAGAGAGGAAGGAAATACTAGAAACAACCCCTTCTAGCAAAGATAATGAAAAAGTTTGAGATTTCCAGTCCATTTCCACATAATTAAAACTTAAAGCGCCACGACATATGAATTCGCTTGGCGGTTTTGCCCACCGATCAGCTTTGTATCTGACGCTCAGTGATTATTTTGAGAACGAATGAGATAGGAAAGAGAGAACGACATGTGCTACGCTGTTTATTGCAATGAAACAAAAGAGTACCGACGACGGAAGAACTCATTGCCTTTTCGCCCATTTTGTCATGCCTTCCTTTTCCCTCCTACGGCAAATTTGTCAATCACCTCGTCGAGCTACCCGTCCCATGCTCCGCCTCCTACCCCGCCCGCTACGCAAAATCGAGCAGTTTCCTGTGCAGGATATGGGGCAAAATCTGCGCAGGTCAGCGCAGATTTTGGCTGGTTTCCCGCCTGCTGGGCAAAGCGACGGAAGAGCTCATGGCCTTACGCGAATTTTCTCATGCCTTTTTTTCCCCTCCTACGGCAGATTTGTCAAGCTTGACCTACCTGTCGTCGACCTACCCGTCCTTGGCTCCGCCTCATACAGTATGGGACAAAATGATAGGGGCTTTTTTTCAACGCACCATGCACCCGTTGGGACAGGTTTATGTGTGGTTTGTATTTGTGTGTGTGTGCATGTGTGTGTGTGTATGTGTGTGTATGTGTGTGTTTGTATTTTTTATGTGTGTGTGTGTGTGTGTGTGTGAGAGAGAGAGAGAGAGAGAGAGAGAGAGAGAGAGAGAGTGTGTGTGTGTGTGTGTGTGTGTGTGTGTGTGTGTGTGTGTGTGTGTGTGTGTGTGTGTGTGTGTGTGTGTGTGTGTGTGTGTGTGTGTGTGTGTGTGTGTGTGTGTATGTTTGAGTGTGTTTGTGTCATAAGTCTGTCGTTTCGTATAGATTTGTTAGTAGTTTTTTTTGTTTTTTTTTGGGTTAGTTTTTTGTTGTAATTAGCAGGACCACCGCCCTCGCGAGCAGTGATGCCTATTCAAAAATACAATAAGCTCAATTCTTGATCTTATTGCCGTTGCCCACGATGCGATGCGTTGACGCATCGACATCACCAGATTCTGGATCGTTTTCGGTGGAATATTTCTCCACACCTCTTGCATGTGGTCGAAGAGTTGATCCAGATCTTCCGGTATGTTTTTACCCAGCCTCTTCTTAAAAATTGCCCAGAGGTTCTCAATGGGATTGAGATCCGGGCTAAGGGCAGGCCACTTCATTGTTTTGACATTGTTATGCAAGTATGCTTCGAATCATTGCCTTGCATAAACATCCAAGACCGAGGAAGGGTTTTCCTAGCGTGTGATAGTAAATGAGTATCAAGAATATCTCGATACCCAAACTGATTCAAATTACCGTGGATTCGCATCAACGGACCCATGCCATAGTAGGAGAAGCATCCCCAGACCATGAGACTACCACCGCCATGCTTAAAAGTTTTGGAGCAGTATTTCGGATCAAGAGCACAATTAACAGGGCGCCGAACCAACCTGCGTCCGTTCGACCCCTGTTGTGACAACTGCGTTTGTTTACGTTGGCGAAACCCCACAACTTCTATTGATCGTGCGAATTTATAGGGTTCTGCGATAAAGGTCGACGGAGGGATACAGTGCACTCCATTTTACAACGACGGTAGTGATGGCGGTGGGGAGAAAAGGGATAAATAGCCCCGAAATACGCGCCCTCGAGCTCTTTGTACGCCACAACACCAGAAGAGAGGAATAAAGACTAAATTTGTGATTTTTTCTTCCCAGTAAATATCTACATTTTCTCCTATTCTTTTGGTATTTCGCAACATTTCACAAATTTACCTACACTGTACGGGATTTCACTCGGTTATTCGTTAACTACACTAGCGTATGTGAATCTTCACCAAAGTGTTACGCAGAAATCGCACTGAAGACACTTATAAATCTCTTTTTGAGAGTCTAGTGATACACCGTGCGGTTTAAACCAGTGTCGTGTAACGATCCCGTGGTCGTCGAAATCGTAAAAAATATACGCGCGTGGAACAATCGTGTATAAGTCTCACCGTTGGGAGCAGCACAAATTCGCGAGTGACCCTTTTCGACAGGCAGTGAAAACCCGTGGTTGCGGAAAATGGATGCACGAGCAGAACAGGACGCAAGCTGTGAAGTGGTAGAGCCACAGCAGCAGCTAGGCGAAATGTCCGACATTTCCCCGGGAAGGCGCGTGAGCGTCGTGGAAGATGCGGCAAAAGATGAGGTAGCCTCCCAATCCGCGAGTTTTTCCCACGGCATGGAGGTTAAGAAGAAGCGCCTCGAAATCCTAAGGAGGAAATTTGAGGTGGAAAGGCTCAGAAGGAGCTGGAGCTCCAGCTCTGCGAACTGGAGCTGGAAGAAGAGATTCTGACCACCACAGTCGGATAAGCGAATACGCAGAAAAGACGGAGATCTGGATGCGAGAAACAGATCACGTAGGAGCCACTGCTACTGCTTATCGCGATGGCGGCGACCGCTTGAGTTGTTCAACACCAACTCCGGTTGGAATCGGACCGACAACGGTAGGTGCAACGCGGGTAGCTACAGCAGCAGCAGTCTCAACACAACGGAGTGAAGGCGCGATGGCGAAAGCGGATCGAGGTCATCAACCTTCAACTCCGGCGTCGGCTAGCGTTCCTCCGGATTACGACCGGACCATGGCGGTAGAACAAGCCGCTGCAATGGAACGTGAGTATGCGCAGTGGAGACGTGCGGTAGAGGACTCCATTAAGGTGCACCGCACCAAATATTTTGGCCAGTCATGTGGGGCTGGAGCAGTGGCGATGGCGGCACCATGTAGTGCCAACTCCTCGGTTAATCAACTACCCTCTACACAGAGCGCATTTGTCGAGGCATCCTTGACGCCAAGCCGAAAGGCGGCGCGGGAAAACACCCCCAAGGAGCTTCCTATATTTTCCGGGACGGTAGAGCAATGGCCGTTATTCATATCAGCGTATGACCGATCCACGGCGGCGTGCGGTTTCACCGATGAGGAGAACTGATTCGCCTCCAACGAGCACTTAAGGGACCGGCATTGGAGTCCGTGGACCATCTCCTATTGCTACCTGACGGTTTAGCGGATGTTTTAGACATCCTACGGTCGGAGTATGGCCGGCCAGATCTGATAGTGGACAGTTTAGTGGAAAAAGTTAGACGGCTGCCACCAGTTAGATCGGAGCGGCTAGAGTCACTGGCAATCTTCGGGAAGGCGGTGCGCAAACTGTGTGCAACAATAAAAGCTTCCGGACTAAAAGAGTACGTTTGTAATGTGACACTGCTGAAAGAACTTGTTGCAAAACTACCAGCAGAAAGACGCCTAGAGTGGGTACGTCACAAGGTGAAATTACCAAGAAAGTCCGTCGTAGAGTTTGGAAAGTGGTTCACAGAGATAGCGATTGCCGCGAGCACGGAAGTAAACCCTTTCGAAAGGAATCTCCACGTTGAACAATCACGATCACAGCCAGCTCGAAAAGCACCAATGGACAACCATCACTTGAATGTTCACGTCACCAGGACATGTAAACTTTGTCACGACTCGTGCCGCACACTGACTGATTGTGCCAAATTTTGTGAACTCACGGTCCGAGAACGCCGTGCATATGTAAACAAACATGGCATGTGTAGCACCTGCCTCGGAACACACAGGGGTGCATGTTTCGTGAGGACACGTTGCCGAAGAGAGAGCTGCCAGGAAAACCATCATACACTACTTCACTGTGAAAATGAAACACCAAGATCGAGCAATAGCACGCAACACTCGGTAAACACTCACTTCATCACTAACACTAACCCGCTTTTCCGATATGTTCCCATAATAGTGCACGGCGAGAAAGGCACGGTAAAGACCTTCGCGTGCCTTGATGAAGGTTCATCGGCGACATTCGTTGATCGTGAGCTGATAGACGAGCTGCGTATGGACGGTAAATTGCACCCAGTCAGTTTGAAGTGGACTGATAACACGACCCGCAACGAAGTCAGCTCTTTGAAGTTATCACTGCGAGTATCGGGTTTAAGCAAAGGTGCTTCGATATACAACCTGCCAACGGTGCATACCCTGAAAAAACTCGAACTTCCAGCGCAGACGCTGTCGGTTCAAAAGTTGAGCGAGGAGTATCCGCACCTCAAAGGGCTTAAATCTCGTCCTACAGCGGAATAGTGCCGCGCATCATTATCGGCATGGATAATGTTTACTTAGGGAAGCCGTCGCGATGCATCGAGGGTGACATACATGAACCGATCGCGGTTAAGACCAGGCTAGGATGGACGGTGTTTGGTCTTTGTTTCTCAAACGCGCTTGTTGCTGATGTCGCAAGCAATGACCGTCATAACGGCATCTGTAAACGTAAAGGAAATATGGTCACGGATAATTGTATACAGAAATACTTCCCGTGCGATACGAAAGGAATCGAAACAAAACGGGAACAAGGTGTCCGTCCGCACTTCGCAACACTGCAGCAAATTTGCCCCAGCCAAACATTGTTCCGGAGGGACAATGAACTACAGCTTCCTTGCAACCGCGAGACAAGGGCAGTGATACTTAAACGGGATGGAAAAGCAAATGGTGGTAAGAAACGGGTAAGGGGTTGGATTTCTGGCGGTTGGAATTGTGCAAGCTATGCACTTTCTTACACAGTAATATTAATCCGCGGGTTGCTAGAGCTGTTTGGAGCGCTTTCTCGTTTCTTTAAAGATCCATTGCAGGTCCGTTTACTATTTCCGTCACTTCACGACAGCGTCGACGACAGCAAACTGGCGGAAAACCGAAATGATTCGTCGCTGGTAGTGTGGTTTTCCCCGGACGATCTAAAAGTGAAGGTGGGAACGATATGGACCAGATGGATAAAAAGCACCACGCTCCCGTACAGCCGTATACGTATACAATACCTGCCAGAACAGTGGAGCGAGACAGGAGTAGCGAGAGAGGGAACTGTATCGGCGCAGCCGACGGGACTAAAACCCGAGTTTGACTGTATTAAGCAGTCCAGTCGCAATCTAGCGATCAGATTACGAGGGGACCAATTTATTTAGAACACCTGGGGAAAAGACAATGTAAAATATGCACAATTCTAGTCGCGTTTAACAATAGAACCGCGTGGCTAAATGACAGTAGCAGGCGTTACGATCAGGAAGACAGAAAACAAACGTTAGGGAAGTGTAACGCTTGTGAGCGTCGCACTGGTGGGGAGAATGTTGTGACAACTGCGTTTGTTTACGTTGGCGAAACCCCACAACTTCTATTGATCGTGCGAATTTATAGGGTTCTGCGATAAAGGTCGACGGAGGGATACAGTGCACTCCATTTTGCAACGACGGTAGTGATGGCGGTGGGGAGAAAAGGGATAAATAGCCCCGAAATACGCGCCCTCGAGCTCTTTGTACGCCACAACACCAGAAGAAAGGAATAAAGACTAAATTTGTGATTTTTTTCTTCCCAGTAAATATCTACATTTTCTCCTATTCTTCTGGTATTTCGCAACAACCCCTGTCGATTGAATTTCGACTCGTCTGACCACAAAACCCTGCGCCAATCCTCTTTATCGAAGAACATGTGCTAAATTGCAAATAACACCTGTGCGTTTTTATGCGCAGGTGTTAAATTTGGCACTTTGCGTGGCACTCGCGCGAGTCGTTCGTTCTGCGAACTCGATCGTTCTGCGGTTAATGCCAGCAGCCGCCATTCGCTTAATGATATGACGCTGATAATCGGTACAATGTTTACCTCGACCCATTGTTACTAACATTGCTTGCTTGGACCGTCAAGAACGCGCTGGTTAAAAACTTGGACACGACTGATGCCGTGCACTGCCTGCGTTCTGCTTTTATACGCCATGAATCACATCGTTGTCGAGCAGCAAAAAAAAAGCGTATGGATAAAAACTATCAATGAGTAAGCGAGGGAGCATCTACCCATTCAAAACGAGAACAGAATACTGCCGCGCTCATGAAACAAAACGCCCATTGAAAAGAACAACTGCGCGCCTGCTCAATGCACGCACAAAGTTTCCCATGCGCACATTACGTTCAACGCAGAGATGCACGCAGGCCTTTCAAAGGCGTGCACTGGAGAAACACCTGTGAGGGAATGCCGAGTTCATTGCTATTGTGCGCGTTTCCATTTCGCACCACTGTCGCATTCACATTCATGACACAGCACACCTGCGTTCTCGTCCCAGGAACAAGCGCTGCTGTCGATGCAATCTTTAGCTTTTATCCAAGTGTGTACGCTGTTTCACATGATAACACACATTATCAGAATACTTTCAACGCAATATGACATCATGGCAAGCTACGTTTTTCAGACACAAACCCACACACACACACACACACACACACACACACACACACACACACACACACACACACACACACACACACACACACACACACACACACTCACCCACACACACACACACACACACACACACACACACACACACACACACACACACACACACACACACACACACACACACACAAAACACACATACACACACACTCTCACACACACACACACACACAAGCGCGCGCGCGCACACACACACACAAACACAAGTAAAGTGGTAAAACAAATGCGCGGTTCGATGAAAAAAAAGACCCTATCATTTTGTTCGATACTGTACCCTTCGCCAGAGCGGGCTGTGATAGGTATCGATGTGTTGGTGCGTCAGACGGCCAATCGCTGTTAGCCGTCGTCCGTGCTTTTTCCCTACATAGCGCTATCTCTTTCTCGCTTGTGCATAATGCTCATGAGTTGCTGTGGCGCTTATATAAACCGTTAACATTGCGGCGATGAAGTTGCATTTTCATAAATCAAACCAAAAAAACGCAATGAGTTCAAACGCTGCAATATAAAAATCTCTAAGGAATCGCTAGCTAACGCTGGAGGGTTTGCTGTGCCACGCCCAGAACCCTAATTCGCATTAACACGTTCAGCCTGGCACTGATTTTCATCAACATTCCGTTCCGCCGGCATCTAGAACGCAAGCTGATTGTGAAACCGGCATACTGGAAAGTTTATTGGCAGTCCCTGGGGCCTGCCATCGAATTGAACGTGTTAAGCATTAAGCATAACTTTATGTGACACTAACCTTTTGCTTTCATATGGTGTAGATTACACAGATATGCTGAGCCGTCTGCACATGGGTGTGAGTGTGAGTGTGTGTGCAACACTTTCGCCAAATGTGTTTTCATCCGGAATGTTATCATCGGTCAAAGAAAGGAAGGCGTTCATGACAGTAGCGAATTAGGTGAATCGGGGGCCCTAGGCGGAAAGACGAGTTGAGGCCCCTGTAAATGGTAACTGATGACCGGGCGGAGGGTTATATAGCGGGTAGAGACGGGTAGCGAACTCCACCATCGTGGTACCGCGCTCCTAAATGTCGCAAATAGAGTTTAGCAACCGGGTAATGAAGATCATGGGATCGCAGCGAAGGACGAAGTTATCTGGTTGGCACAAATAGCTGAACCCACGAGGGCAGCACAGTACAGTCGATACTTCCGTCCTGGCATGCTGAGTACGGTCTACGAGCTTAGGGAGCCCCAGCAGCGGGCACCTTGTATCATAGCCGAGCGGTCGGTGCCAGTCACGAAGGGCAAAGCGTGTTGTCCTCCGCTGAATTGACTCTAGCCGCGCCATAGCCTGATTAGATGAAGACCGTATTCCAGCAACGGTCGAACAAGAGCACAGTATAGCGCCTTGATGCACAGCGGGTTATGGAGCCCATGCGTCCTGTTTCCAATTAGTCCTAGCATACGACTGCTCCTGACTACAACGTAGTCGATCTGTGCATCGAAGGAGAGTCTAGCGTCTAGATAGACGCCGAGGTCTTTAGCACAAAGCACTCTTTAAAGACTGACAGACTTTATCCGTTTAGCATATAGGTGTAATGTACAGGCGTACGCGATCTACTGAATATGATTGCAGCACATGTAAAGTGCGATCACCCCATAGGCTGGGTTTTTTAGGAAGGCATTCCCTCAAGGCGGATCACATAAACTTAGAAAACTCATCTGCAGCGTGGTCAAGTGATGTAAAGTTTGAGCATTGAAAAGAAACGTCAAATGATGAGATTAGTCTCTTGAGTTTAGCGAGATCGGTACGAGCATAGTCGGGCCTTCTTTCTGGGGCAATAGTGGGGGTAATCATTACAGGAGTGATGATGTCCAAATCGAATTCAAGCGGTAGCAGTCAATTGGCAGTAGCGGAAGATCACTGACACGTATAGGCGAGGAGGCTGTTGCTCCCGATTAGTTTACATAGAATAAATCGAGAATTCGCCCCAAGGAGTTTCTATTGTTGTTAAGCTGGTAAAGCGCATTCAGAGATTCAACCCATCGGCGAAGTTCGCGCTGCGAGCTGAGCTGGAGTGAGGGTCGAAAAATGTAAAAAGGGTTTCGTGAGTCAATTGAGCCGGCAACCACGAGAGAGCGGATTATTAAAGTCTGTGACGAGTCTGTGACAATTAAAGTGTCTATCGTTCGGATTTAATGCGCTACAGGTGCAGTTGACACCGTCCAATAATGCATTTATTTTACTTTCATTAGAGCTGTGATTCGGAGGGAGGTAGGCAGCGGCTATATATATACGCGTTACGTGGGAAGCTGGATGCAGATGCAGATGGATTCGAGTGTCGGCTGAGGTCCAGGAAGCTCTTGAGAGGAAAAAGTAGAACTCATCGCGATTAGCTACCACCACCCCGTGAGAGAGAACTGTTTGTGGCGTTTCTGACGCAGCGATAGACACGGTTTTTTTAGACACGGTACGTATCTCCGAATAGCGGGAGAGCGGTGGGAAGGCTGGGATCGAGCCAGGCCTCAGTGAGTACCACAACATAATAGTGTAGCATATCTGCTATACACAACTTATTATAATTCACACTATCAGCTATAGACACATTATAACACACTTTAGACAGCCAAACCACACCATTGTAACGCATTCATTATAACACATTCAGTAAATCAGATCATACCATAGCAACACACCCGGAAGAGTTCAGGCCGTCCATTCATATAGATAACAGATGTGATACACTTATCAAAACAACCGAAACGGACTACATAAGCAAGAACAGTTTATGCTTTTCGCGCATTTCGCACCCCAAAGCAGCAACAGTATATGCATTAAACCCAAAACAGGAACTTAGGAACAACGGTCTTGTCAACAAAAGACAAACGTAACAATCTTAGTGTAAACATATGATCATTTAAACTCGAAGGTGCAGTTCTTGTTGGGTTGCGGTGGCAGAATGGCTATTTAAGAAAAAAAAAAACGGTCCATAGTGGTTTGGTGCGTTCTATTAATATTTGGTCCAGTGATGGCTAGTGGAACTGGTGAAGTTAAAGTGCGATTTATGTCAGGTGATAACTGTGCAGGATCAGACGGGATGTGTTGAACTGCTACAGGTGAGTGTGTGATAGTGAGTTTGCGTTGGCGATACGATGGTCTTTTTTAAGTGAACTCAAGCACACCGAGTCCGGCCGTCCAAGAGCCTGCAGAAAGTGCCTGGTCGCGGAGAGCAGCTAAAATTTTGACCGTCGACCGTCATTCAACGTCAATGCACTAATAGAACTAATAGCTGTTCCCACTTTCAACAGATAAAAAGCGAGGACATCGACGGTGTCTAGCTGCAATTTTACCATCTCCGCTACCTGTTCAACGGTGACGGATGTGGAAAGCTTGGACAAGTGCAGCCACATATAATCAGGTCTAGGTAGTTGTGTCACAGTTGCTATTAATGTGGTGGTGGTATCGGTTCCGGTAATTATTGGTGGTAGTGAAGGACGACTGTTTTGGTAAGTATTATTAGTGTTTCGTCAGCAATATCAACCAGGCAATAAATTAAAAAAGCAGTAACTTTAACCATTTGACAATGTAGGGATACATTCTAAATATGCACCAGAAGATTCAAGTGTTAGCTACAGTTCTGCACAAACTAAACCGTCTACACCCGCAATCAATGCAACCAATTCGCCCTCACTACGAGAAAAGCAATAAAAAAGGTATAGCATTTCTATCCATAGCACTTGACATTAAACAGATCAGGCGTAGGCGCGTCAAAAGGAAGAGCGTTAACAATATCGAGGAATATAAGTGAAAAAGAAGGAAAAAATATTTTTCCTACGTTAGAACCAAAGTGGGTTTATTATACAGGTGAGCTTATCCCGAACAATTTGACAGCCGTGCTGTAGAAAAATGAAAACGAAATGACAGAAGGGGATTCGATCATTTGTTGATGTATGCGTGTGAATTCCAATGGCTGTTTTGGTTGATGTGTCGTAGTGTGGAACTACGTATCACAATCGAATCCCCTCCTGTCATTCGTTCGTTCAATATGGCCTTCCCGCCAAACCTATAAGCTCACCTAGTCCCTATACCCACTTTGGTTAGAACGATAAAACATTATTATAAAAACTCTAATTGTAGAAATGAATAAACACTTGCTATTTGGTACTCAAACTGAAAGTTTGTGAGTGTTCACTTATTTCTTTCTCGTCGTTTTCAGTGAAAGGCCTGCGCGTGGGCATCGACCTTGTTATATTTCTTGATCAAGCCAAGAGGTATTGTAAAACGCCTTTCAGTTTCTTTACAGTGAACGTAATGTGGTAAAGGCCATCACAGTACGAGCATGAGATACCATCATCAAGGGATTCAAGTGGTACCGAACAGGCATAACAAACTCTTTCCATTTTAGATGCGGATTGGATGTATACGTCAGGGACGCGGGAACAATCCGTAGATTTGCACCAGTAACAGAAACGGATCACAGGAGTAATTGCTGTCAGGATCGCAGTATACAGTTTATGGTCACGACAAATCGGCAGGAAATCGAAAACAAAGTTAGATAACATTGTAAAATATAAATTTGCAAGGAACGTAGTGAGAACGTGCGCTTTGCCGACAACTGTCAACTGTCAACGTATAGTCATGTTAACGCACCAAAAAGTATTGTGATCATAACCATAATAACGTCATTCGACGGAAGGTGAAAAAAGTGTCATATGTGCAAATTTGTACGGAACATTCTACAACGCACCTGGCACAAGTGACCCATATAAAAAACAAACACGGTAAATGAGCGGCCAGATGCAGGTGGTGTACAAAATGGCAATTCATCAAAAATATAAGTGATGAATCGTTTGGAGGAAAAAATGTATGTGATGAACAATAATTATGCGTTATTATGCGAAAAAAAGTGTATTGACAACCTACCTCAACGAGCGAAAATGCAACAACGTCATGAAAAAAAAACAAGCGATCGGTTTACGAAGTAGAGCATCCTTGAAGTGAAAAATAACGCATCGAGTCCAAACCAACGTAAGTGAAAATATCAAATAACGATATCACCATCATACAGACACAAGGCAGTGAAACCATAAGCGATACCTATGTAAAATTGACGTTAATCAGAAAAGTGATGGAATAAATGACGAGACTACCGTTGTGGCCGGGTAAAACACTGCACATGCGTCCCGTGCTTACTGCACATGCGGTTCCGTGTTTTACCATGGTGGTCGCACCACCCAAGTTGGGCATAAACGAGGAAGACCTCCAAAGTAGGTCATAAATAAGGAAGAGCAATTAGCATACCAACGCATTAGACCTTAAGCAAAACATTGAAAAGTGTAAAAGCCCACCAGGAAGGCATTCGTTCGTCAAAGCGCGTCAAGTTGCGAAAAAAAAGTTAAGAGCGTAAACATCTGGTGGACAAATGTGTGCTAACTTTCTTAAGATGGGAGTATAATAAAGTTACAAGAACGGACAGAAGGTCAGTTCTGATCGGACATAGGATAATATATCTTGTCTCTTCAACTCATTTATGAGCAGTATTGTCCCCCTGCCCAAGGTAAGGCTTTACTGTCTCCAACAAACGTGCCGTGTATCAGCTGGCCGGTCAGCAAAACTTCAATCCGATAGATTTACGTATGCTAGGTGACATAACGTCGAAAGTTCCCACAGTTTGGCATAACTGGAAGTCCGCTTTTCATCTGATGCATCACATCGATAGCAATTGTTACGCAAAGTCAAGTTCGATTAGTTTACCGCGTCAATCGCGAAGTGTTAACTCAGCGCTGCCCCCAGGCCTATGACGCAGAAGGTTCAACGGGTATCTAATCGACCAAGTGTTAGCGGGAATACGCTCCAGAGATATTTCGGATAAACATTGTGAAACGTGTGAAAAGGCGCCTTGGAAGCGTATTTGTTTGCTAAATAAGATGGAACATTATAACAAATAACCGGAGTTTCTTGGGAATACGCTGGAAGAGTATAAAAAAAAACGCATAAAATAAGCGAGCAATACTGTGAGTGGACGATAATAATGACACTTGACAGCAGGGCCTTCCCACTGAACATTTTGTAATGCCTGAAGCGCGATTTAAATTTATCTCCGAATGAAAGTGCTTTCCGGCCAAAGGCTAACCTCGTCCAATCGATACCAACGATATTTTTGTGCATCGGGGTAAATAAGTGTGGGGCAGTCCCTTGTTGTAGTAACAAAAATAATAAATAAATCAATAAACAAAACAAAACAAAACAAAACAAAACAAAACAAAACAAAACAAAACAAAACAAAACAAACCAAAACAAAACAAAACAAAACAAAACAAAACAAAACAAAACAAAACAAAACAAAACAAAACAAAACAAAACAAAACAAAACAAAACAAAACAAAACAAAACAAAACAAAACAAAACAAAACAAAACAAAACAAAACAAAACAAAACAAAACAAAACAAAACAAAACAAAACAAAACAAAACAAAACAAAACAAAACAAAACAAAACAAAACAAAACAAAACAAAACAAAACAAAACAAAACAAAACAAAACAAAACAAAACAAAACAAAACAAAACAAAACAAAACAAACAAAACAAAAAAAAAACAAAACAAAACAAAACAAAACAAAACAAAACAAAACAAAACAAAACAAAACAAAACAAAACAAAACAAAACAAAACAAAACAAAACAAAACAAAACAAAACATGTATAAAAAAACAATAAAAAATTAAAAAAATTATAATAATAATAATATTGTATAAATACTCATAATAATAAAAAAAGCTCATCAGGTTCAATACAGGTCACCACTAACATCATGGAACTCCGATCCCGTGCAGGCCCGGTAGAATGCAGTCACGGAGTAAGGCCAAAGAAGCCGGTGATGCCTACGATGGCATGCAGGGAGTCACGACAGTCACTGGCTGCCCGCGCTAACAACGGGAGCACGGCGAGAGCAACAGAGCCGAGTGAGCTGAGACTACAGCTCGATGAGACGCGAAGGGAGAAAGCTGAGCTGCAGGCTCTCGTATTGCAGCTCCAAGTTCAACTGGAATCCATGCCCCAGCAGTTGGTAGAGAGCTCAGAGCGTGTGGATCGACAGGCCAAAGAAGCACGCGAAGACTCCTTACGTCGCGAGAACTTTCTTCGAGAGGAAGTAGATAGGCGAGCAATGGAAATGTGGGAGGAAGCAAGAAAAGATCGAGAACTCATTGCCAAGATGATGCAGCGCCAGCGTGAGCAGCCGAATGCAGAAGAAAGGCAAACGCAAAAGCAGCAGGAACAGCAACGTCAGCAACAACCGTCACAGCCATCATCACAACAACAAAAGCAGCACCACCCGGTAGAGAGCAACGAAGAGAACGAAGGAGCATCAACGTCGGCAGCTATAGTTGAGGACCCATTTACTGAGGTGGTTGAACGAGGGTCGCGTCGCTGGCAAGAAATTTGGACAGAGCGGCGGCAGCAACAACAGCAGCTATCGGCTATCGGTTGATGATCATCAGCCACTGCAGCAAAAGAATCTGCAGCAGCAGAGACGGGAGCAGCTTAACAAGGAGCAGTATCGTCCAGCCCGTAAGCAGCCGGATAAAATCTTCGTGGCACCGGCAGCTGGAGTGACGTATTTTACCCTATACCAGAAGGTTCGGCTGAATCCGAACCTGGTGGAGGAGAATTCGTCGTGGAAATCGTTCGACAAGGGATCACCTACGCCTCCTGCTGAAACAAGGTGCCCATGCCGGAGCCCTCCTGGGCAAAATACAAGAGGCCGTCGGCGAAAGCGGTACTGCACGTGTCGTAGCAGATATGGGGGAAGTCATCATACCAAACATCGAGTCGCGTCGATGTTTTCGATGCCTTGAACGTGGCCACATGGTCCGAGCATGTCACGGGACGGACCGATCTAGTCTGTGTATTCGCTGCGGTGCAGCCGATCACAAGGCGATGAACTGTACCAATGACGTTATGTGCCTGTTATGTGGCGGCCCGCATCGAATTGCCGCCGCCTCCTGCGCTGTTACATCAAAGTCCTGTTAATGGATATCTTGCAGATAAAGATGCAAATCTTGCGCAGTGGATGTGAACGGGATAACAATTGTATGTTGTTATGTGAAACCTAATGTCGGTGTCCGGCAGTTTGAGGAAATCATGGAAAGGATAGACATACCTATCCGTGGCCATCCAAGAGTGCTGTTGGCAGGTGACTTCAACGCCTGGCACACAGCATGGTTGAGTTAACGTACTAAGCCGAAAGGCATTGCGCTTTTACAGCTGGTTAATGATCTGGGACTTGAGGTACTGAACATCGGGACATCCCACACATTCCAGGGCTGTGGATCAGCACGGCCCAGTAGGATAGACGTAGCATTTGCCAATCTGTCCATCTGCCGTCCGGACTTGGCAGCAAACCCTGCTGGTGGATCCTATCACGATACTCCTATTCTGACCATGTTTACATCCGCTACACAGTTGGAGAACAGCCACTGAGGGAACAGCAAACAGGGACAGCGAGAAGACAACGCACAGCAGTGCGGTTGGCCGGGACGCGATGGAACACACGTCAGTTAGATCCTACACTCTTCGAGTCAGCACTGCGGTC
The DNA here is from genome assembly GCF_017562075.2 of Anopheles merus. Classification (NCBI taxonomy): domain Eukaryota; kingdom Metazoa; phylum Arthropoda; class Insecta; order Diptera; family Culicidae; genus Anopheles; species Anopheles merus. Next base: position 387,401 of record NW_024427593.1, on the reverse strand, counting down.
AACCCGGTTTGAGGACCGGGCTACGCATGCGAAGAGTCTGATTGAGTCACTGACAAGAGCCTGCGATGAGACGATGTCACGCGTGTTCCCATCACAAGACCACACCGGTCGGCCAGCGTATTGGTGGACTCCGGCCATTGAAGAGTTGGTGAACGAGTGCCGTATCGCAGAACAGCGGCGATTAGCTTCACCCACCGATCCCAATATTTCAGCATTGAATCGACAGGCTCGTCATGCATTGAAGACTGCGATTAAGGCGAGCAAGAAACAGTTATTTGACCAAATGCTGCAAGCCTTGCATGATGATGAGACGGGACAGTGCATCCGTAAGGCCCTGTATCGCCTACATCCCTCTCGGACAGCGCAAGAACGGGACCCGGTGGTATTGGAGAGCATTGTATCGACGTTGTTTCCGGATCATCAGAGTCCAACAGAGTGGCCAACTGAGGACGAACATGAAGTTGGCAACAGGGCGCCGCTTCGTGAGGTGACTGATTTGGAGCTGCAGATTATCGCCAGCGGTATGCAACCTAGGAAGGCCCCTGGTCTCGATGGCGTGCCGAACGCTGCATTGGCATCTGCCATTAAGAACTACCCAGGATCCTTTCGACAAGTGTATCAGGAGTGCCTAGACAGGTCATGCTTCCCCGAACAATGGAAAAAGCAGCGGCTGGTACTCCTGCCTAAGCCGGGCAACCCACCGGGGGATCCATCGTCCTTCCGCCCGATCTGCCTGCTCAACAACGCGGGCAAAACGTTCGAAAGGTTGTTGCTGGATCGCTTGAATGATCACCTGGAAGATTCAGACAAACCATAACTAACTGAGTACCAATACGTATTTCGGCGTGGGAGATCGACATTGCTGGCAATCCAACAGGTGGTAAATGCGGGCAGACGAGCCATGTCGTTTGGGCGCACAAACAACCGTGATCGGCGGTGCCTCATGGTTGTCACGCACGACGTGCGCAATGCGTTTAACACCGCCAGCTGGCAATGTATTGCTGAGGCCCTCAGGGATACATGGTTTTTCAAGCCAGCTCAACATCGTGACACTATTTTTCGAACACGTTAAACGATTGTCAACATCGTACTTACAATTCGAATCCGTAAACTCTTTTCGATATCAGATCGGATGCACGCACTGCCCTGGAACGAGCCATAAAGCTTAGCAAGGACCAGAACAGCTGCATCTGTCGGAGCAATTGGAACCGCACGGCTTTGGCCCTGCGTACCAAATCGGGAAGCAGCAGTGCAAGGGACCTCAAGTTCAGATGGAACAGGATGCTAATAAACTCCAATACATCGTGAATAAGCTCTTTCCCAATCGTCCCCCGATAAAGTGGCCCGAGACGGTAGTCAGTGGGGATCCACAGGATCCGGTCTCGGAAGAGGAGTTTGCGGAAGAGTTGATCGAGATTCCAGAGAATGCTCCTGGGGACGATAACATCTTTAACATGGCTGCAGCTTCGGCAATTATGGCTTTTCCTGCCGTATTTGCCAAAAGCTATAAGCAGCTACTGGAGGCTGCTGGAACATGGCTGCGACGCATGGAAGCGGCAACAACTAGTGCAGCTTACCAAGCCGGGGAAACCACCAGCCCTCTCATACCGGCCCATTTGTTTGCTCAATGTGTTGCGGAAAATTTTGGAACCGTTGATTCAGCAGAGACTGACAACGCATGTAGCATATCTACTATACACAACTTATTATAATACACACTATCAGCTATAGACACATTGTAACGCACTTTGGAAAGCCAAACCACACCATTGTAACACATTCATTATAACACATTCAGTAAATCAGATCATACCATAGCACCGCAACCGGAAGAGTTCAGGCCGTCCATTCAAACAAATAACAGACGTGACACACTTATCAAAAACAACCGAAACACACAACATAAACAGGAACAGTATGTAACCCAAAGCAGGAACAATATATGCATTAAACCCAAAACAGGAACTTAATGACAAGAACCATCGTTCTTGTCAACAAAAAACAAACGTAACTAGCTGAGTGAAAACAAAAACTTTCCAACATGCAACCCGGAACCAAATGTGAGAAACCCTTAACTTCTTTTGAGTATAAATAAAACCAACTCCGATCATGGCAAGAGAGATTCGTTCGGACTGCCAGGATAGGACATTACGCTGCCCAAAACCTTCGCTTTCCAACTTATTTCAAAAGTTTAGTTATGTCCCCCTACCCAAGGTAAGGCTTCTAAACTCCAACGTTTCCAGTAAGGGATACCTCCTAAAGCAGCGGTCGGCAAAGTCCGGCCCGCGGGCCAAAAGCTTTTCCATCATGTTGGTCCAGAAAAAATCGATGGAACACATGTGACGGATGTTGTACCAGTTTGCGGACTAAGTTGTCATATGCAAATTCTGCCGTTACGACTTTTGTATCATCCCCGGAATATCCGCAATATTTTTTGCGGCATGGAAGGATGGGGTCTTCAAGAAGCGATATTGATCCTTTTTTTGTTATTTTTTGACTAATCACATTTTTGGCCATCTATTGGCGATTCTCAAATGATTAAAGATTACAATTAGCTTTTAAAGCAGGTATCATAATTTTGAATCATGCTTAGATGATATAATTACAGAAAAACAACAATAATACCTAAGAGGTTTCTAAAAGGTTAAGTTGTAATAAATTAAGCGCTGATAAAAAACCGCATTCTCCTGGCCCGCGGCACTTGATCATTTACTTAATTTGGCCCTTTACCACAAAAGTTTGCCGATCGCTGTCCTAAAGGGTTTCTATGATCGCCTGAACGATCAAGTGTTGAAAAGTCCGCTTCGAACAAAGTATGATTCTACATCGATACATGTCAGCGAAACACTGACCTACCGCGACGGTACTCGAGGTACAGTTGTACGATCATCACATTACATGGCGACCAGCTAAGTTCCGAACACATTACATGGCGACCGTGGCTATCGTCCGAACTCATTACACGCACTTGGAGTCCACTGAGGGACTATCGGACGCATAATATGGTTTCCATAAAGTGCGTTCAACCGTGCATGCCATCACTTGGGTGATGCATAACGGAAAAGTCACTCTGGACAAGAAGCGAAGGGGAAATCGCCTCTGTGCGATGGTAGTGGTGGAGGTCCGGAATACCTTTAATTCGGCAAACTGGACAGCGATCGGCCAAGTTCTGGAAAGTAAAAACATTTCGCCTTATTTGAAAGCGTTGCTGCAGAACTATTTTATGATGTTTTGTACGCATCATGTCCCGTAGTTCAGAGAGCTACAAGCACCACAGCTGGCATCTGGAAAGAGTGGTAGACAAGGCTTCACGGCTCACGAATGCCTTGACCTGCCTGATGGCAAATAAGCATGGTCCTAAAAGCCGCATCCTTTGCTCCTGGACCCGACGGAATTCCTTCTACCGTGCTGAAACGCTGTCAAACGACAGTAGCACCAATCTTTGCAAAATTATTTAATGCATCGTTAGCCAATGGCTACTTTCCCAAAACATGGAGGAAATCTTGAATGGTTCCTATTTACAAATGGGCGACAGGACAGATGCCATCAACTACCGGGGTATTACATCTTTGTGTGCCATTGCCAAGGTGTTCGAACTAGTGATATACAAACATCTGCTACATGCATGCCGCAGCTACCTAAGCCCGTATCAACATGGATTCGTGCCGAAAAAGTCGACTACCACGAACCTGGTTGAATTTGTAACCTATTGCACTAGTCTAATTGATGCCGGAGCTCAAGTCGATGCAATTTATACAGATCTGAAAGCAGCATTCGACTCTCTTCCGCACGCAATTCTTCTCGCTAAACTCGATAAGCTAGGATTTCCCAGCTCGCTCGCACAGTGGCTTAAGTCTTACCTAATTAAACGCACATACATCGTGAAAATTGATAAACACATGTCCAAAGAAATAGTCAGCAGCTCGGGTGTGCCACAAGGAAGCAATATCGGCAATATATATATTGTTAACCAACGATGTTACCCTCGCTTTACCTCCCGACAGTATCAGTCTGTTTGCCGACGACGCAAAAATTGTTGCGCCTATTCACAACACAGGTGATTGTACATTCCTGCAAGACTGCATCGAAATTTTCTGTTCGTGGTGCAAGCGTAATGGACTGACTATCTGCATCGAGAAATGCTACTGTGTGTCTTTTAGTCGATGCAGGAGCCCAGTCACTGAAACCTACTTCATGAACGGTACTGCAGTTAATCGACAAAATCATGCCAAAGACCTGAGCGTTCTGCTTGACTCTAGTTTGAACTTTAAACAGCATATCGATGACGTTGTAGCTAGATGAAATTAATTACTTGGCGTGGTTATCCGGACAACTAATGAATTCCGCAACCCCATGTGCATCAAAGCTGTCTACAACTGTATCGTTCGGTCGGTTCTGGAATATTCGTGCGTAGTCTGGAGCCCAACTACCGCTTCTTCAATTGCTCGACTTGAGGCGTTTCAACGTAAGCTCACGCGATATGCCCTACGCCTACTTCCCTGGCAGGATCGCAATAATCTTCTTCCGTATGCTGCGCGGTGCCGTCTTCTAGGCCTTCAACCTCTTTCAGTTAGAAGACGCAATGCACAGTGCTCTTACATCGCTGGATTGCTAAATGGCTCTATCGACTCATCGTCTTTGTTGCATCGAGTCGATATCTATGTACCATCCCGAACACTAAGGTCTAGAGAAACTCTACGGCTCGCTCAACCCCGTTCCAGCGCTGGTCGGTCAGTTCCGCATGTCGGCTGTCTTCAACACTGTCTCGGATTGCTTCGACATCTCAACTCAGTGCTTCAAGAAACGTCTCCGGCTTTTGCCGTGGCCGCAGTGAATTGCGATGCAAATCTTGTTTTTGTTATGTTTTTTTATGAACTGTTACGTCTTAATTAGGCCCTCCGGCCCGTTGAAGATTAAACAAATAATAATAATAATAATAATAATAAAATTATTAGGAGACAACTCGTGAACGTCGGCAATAGTATCATCCGATACGGAGTTGCCACCTGGGGGCGATGGGTGGTCGACAAGAAGACCTAGCGCAAAACGGTCCAAAGGGCGCATCGACCGGGGGCTCTCCGAGTCGCCAGCGCCTTTCAGACCGTATCTTATGATGCCAATTGCGTTGACGCCAACACCACCCCGTTAGTCCTCCTCATGCATAAGGACATCCGCTGCCACAACGAAAAGGTAGACACCACCACTACCTTTTCGTTGTGGCAGCGGACATACGGAAGCGCCAACGGGAGGAGACGATGAGGCGCTGGCAAGACAAGTGGACAACTGGTGCAGGGCAACCAGGAACGCCAGGACTGAAGCCGAGGAGGCTGATTCCAGACATTAATCTCTGGGTCAGCCGCAAGCATGGGGAAGTCGACCTTTTCCTCACCCAGCTCCTCACGGGGCACGGGATCTTGCTCTCCTATTTCGTCGAGAAAGGCATCTTGGATGACTCGCCCAATTGCCCCGAGTGCGGAGACACTGTGCTGTTCCGCTGTCCACGGTTTGATCGGGTCCGGAATGAGATGCAGCAGCGGTGCCAATCCCAAATAACGATGGACAACATAGTGTCGGAAATGTGCGCCCGCAGCGATACATGGGAGGACATACGCGCCGCCGCCAGGACCATCTTCTCCTTTCTCCAAGCGAGATGGGATGTGGAGCGTCCACCGACGGCAAAGCGATGCAGGTAGGTCAGACGGCAGCCGAGGGTCGTAATTAATCTGTTCTGTCTTTTCCTTTCGTTTCTTTCCAGCTTATCTTTCTCTCCTCTTCTTCTCGTTTCAGACTTCTCGTTCCTCTTTTTTTCTTTTGCTGGCTCTTTTTCTTCTTTTCCTCTATCAAATTTAAATTTCAGAGAGACTGCCTTGCGTGCATAGAGTGGTGACCAACTATGCAGAACCCCCATTGCCTATCCGAAGTGTGAGCGATAGGAACGCACGGCCCGCGTCGCACCACGGAAAGCAGCGTAAATGCAGCATCATCAGACAAGATCACCGCAGCAGATTTGCGTCGTCAACCTGGGTGCACAATCTTTTCGTAGAAGCTGATGAATGCGTACGTGTTCTACCTCGCGCTCCTCGACTGACCCGCACTTTATACCCCCGTGTTCAGTGCAGAGCCTGTGTCCAAACAGTGCAGTGCTGGAAAGTGTTGTTCGTGTTTGGTGTTTCAGGAGTTTTGTGCTGTAGTGTAGTGCGTGTGGGAAAAAAACTGAGACATCCTTTTACCTCATTTGTTGTTTTCACAGCGAAACTTTAAAGTAAAATTTTTAACATTTTTAAGAACAATCCTAACGCACTTTACGTTGTGCGCTTTTCTCAAAGCGCTACGTAAAGTCTTGTAACCCAATGTTGTAGCCTGTTTTGTAAGTGCAGATAGTGAAAGTTTCTAAGAAATGAGTGTTTAAAGACATTAGTCTGGTGGACTCTCATAAGACATTTTTGTTCAGTATAGAAGTGATATTGTGATGCAGTGTACATTGAGGAAAAATTGTGTCAGTGACGTTTTTCAAGTGCCAGTGCTGAGAGGGCCGACGATATGGGCCAACGAGGGCTCATCCCCCTCCCAGCACGAGTTCCCGGGATAGGACATACCCAGAATGGTTTAACGGCGAGAAAGGAGTGTTGATGTATCTGGTTCTGACTATCTAAGAAGGAAAACCGCTACCAGACCCGTTCATCGTAGGCAAATGTCTACAACAACATGTTGGACGACCGGTAGAAGGTAACCTGATTAATAATAATTTCAAATACGTTTTCAAAAACCGATCATTGTCCTACTACAAAAAATTACAAACACTAACTAAACTCATCAATGGAACACCAATCACCATCACACCCCACACTACTCTTAATACCGTCCAATGCGTAATTTTCTTTACCAACCTTAAACACATGACGGATGAAGAAGTTCTAGCTAATTTAAAAGACCAACAAGTAACTGAGGTGCGTCGTTTCACTCGTAAAGTTAATAGTGAATTATTTCACCTACCTACCAACTATCTCCTCCTCCTTATTGCTGCAACACGTGTCCCCTCTGTTATTCGCTTTGGTCCACTCCATGTGATTCCCTGTGCATATTATCCCAAACCCATGCATTGTCTTAATTGTGCTCACTATAGTCATACCAGGCTGAGATGCAAAACCTCACAGGTTTGCCACAATTGTGATATTCCTGCCCATGGTGAATGTACTTCTCTACTAAAATGTGTTAATTGCAAAGACAACCACAATTCTTTTGACAAATCCTGCCCATTTTATCTCAAAGAACAGGAAAGAATTAAATATAAAATTGATTACAACGTGTCTTTCTATGAAGCACAAAAATATATAGATTCCCAACTACATAAACAAAGCGCAGTTCAACAAAGGCTCACTCTCGCTCAAGTTGTGTCCCCCAATCCAGAAACTTACGTTGCCCTTTCCACTAAAACCTATTCTAGAGACGACGAAATTGCCAGTCCTAAAAAATCTAAATAAAGTATTTTTAAAAAAAACTTACTCCACCTGTTGCCATCCCTGACCCAAAATACGATATTATTGCTCAACTTAAACAATAAAATGCTAATCTAAATAGGAAAATTGTTCTACTAACAGAAACTATCAAAAACATGCAAATCGAACAAACCAAATTTATTAGCACTTTTAATCAAAACAAACCCACTGATAAAGTTGAAACAATGGACCAATCCGAAGAGTCTGACTCTTCTTGCTCCTCGTCCCTTCTGCACGGAAGCAAAACGACCTCTTCAAAGGCGCTTAAAAAACGGGCCCTCTCAAAGGGCTCCTCTTCCTTCGGGGAAGAAACCTCCTTCCCTCCCAAAAAATCCGCCCCATCCCCATCGTTATCCCTTCCTCTTCCAATCCCCTCAATTTCGAGGGCGAGGAGCCCCTTCTCTCACCCGATAATGCCCCATTCATCTAGATGAGGAGGTCAAAGAGGAGGAAAGCTTCTTTAACACAATGACCACATAAAACATACCTTCTTTTGTATCAACTCCAAACATTCATTCTACAAATTCCCATCCAACGTTAAAAAAAAATACACCTTTGTTTGCCATGTCCAGGAATATCAGGAGCATGAGCCGTAACTCTGATGAACTAAAAATTCTAATTACCCGCTACAACTTAACAATAGTCGCTCTACAAGAAATAATGACCATACCAAACCTCAACAGTTCTCCATCCAACAACTATACCTGGCTTTTTTTTTCCAAAAACAAACGAACATGCGTCACTCCGTTGGCATAGGCATACAAAAACACATACCGTCTGTTGACAAGCATCAACGGACCGTTCATCGTGTTGCTAGTTTGAGCAGATAAACATAGAGGGCGCTGACTTCGTAAAGAGGTCACAATCGTAGGGCGAAATATTTCAATATGACTCAGCCATATTTGCAACAATTAACACAAAGATTAACCGAAGAACCACCGAAGGGAAAGGGCATCGACCGTAGCGCCGAGCGGGAACCAGCGATAGGGTATGTGGCAACCTTGCATATTATTGCAACGCACTGTAAAGTACCGAAAGCTTTTAATCTTTGTAGGGTTCCGTACACACCTTTACGCTTCCGTGTCTATTGCAAAACTAATACGCGTTTCTCTATTAACACTAATACTACAAACTTATACTACCTACGCTAAGTAAGGATCATTACACTACTACCACGAAATCTTCCAGTTGAATTTGTACAAAATAAAATTAAGTTAGTCTTATCTCGCAACCTATCCAATTCACATATCTTTCACGTTAATCTTTATCAAATCGAAAGACCGCGCTAAAGGTACTTACGCGCCTTTTTCTCGCGTATTAAAGTCCCGGAAGAAAGAGTATTTTTAACCCTTCTTTATTATGAGTTTTGAACCAGAATAAAGTGTTATGTCTACAAAACGTGGTGATTTCAAAGCCCAACATTCTACCTGGGGTAATCCTGGCTCTAACAATCGAGGCCATATGCTACAAAACTATTTTGATACCTATAGCATAGAGGTCATTCAATACACCACAGCCACACGTACCTGTCCCACTAGTGGACAAGGTACTATTACTTTTTGTCCATAGCTATCTACAAACCCACAGCCCTCAAAAACGCCCCAGGTTGAAATATGAGGAGACTGACTGGGAAAAATACAAAATAAAAATGACATACACACTACCCTTAGATGACCATCCTTCCCTTACACGCTTTACAGAGACAATTACAAATGCAGCCTTAACTAGTATCCCTCTTGCAAAAGTTACAGTTGGCAGAAAGTTCGTCCCCTGGTAGAATAAAACAGTTGCCCTTGCCATTAAGACACGACAAAAAGCACTCAAGAGTCTTCAACGTTAAAAAAAGAAGCCGTCAAATTTGCAAAAAAAAAAACTTGGGTCAAATTTGTTTTTAAAATTAACCCTGAGACAACCACCAAAGTAATATGGAATGGGAATTATGCAAGTTGGAATTTTATCCGGTAAAAATCACTATTCAACTCCAATTATTTAAAAAACAGGAAAAAAATATTGATCCACCAACAGAAATACCTAAGACTTTAGCTAGATACTTTTATGATACATCTGCAACACATTACTTTCCATCTCATTTTCTAACCCATACATTCATCTCTGAGTCCAAACCCACCCATTGACGCTTCTGACCAAAATTACAATTGCCTTTTTTCTCTTGATGAGCTTAATTGGGCTCTTAATAAATGCCCTGGCATTACTCCAGGCCCGGACAACATTGGTTATCCAATGCTTCAAAATCTCCTTTACCGGTCCAAAACAGTCCTCCTTCAGATTTACAATAATATTTGGTCTTCCGGGAACACACCGGATGACTGGAAAACCTGTTTTGCAATTTCCATTCCAAAACCCAATTCACCACATGCAATAGATAGCTACCGCCCCATTTCTCTCCTAAATTGCATTGGCAAAATCAAGGAGAGAATGGTAAATAGAAGACTGACATAGGAATTAGAAGTCCGTAACCTCCTTGGTACCAATCAACACGCCTTTAGAGGTGGGAAAGGTACTGAGACATATTTTGCCGAACTTAAGAAACTTTTAGAAATCCACTACCACAAAGTCCAGCACATTGACTGTGCAATATTAGATTTATCAAAAGCTTTTGACAGAACCTGGTGTTACACAATTCTTGAACAGCTCAGTATGTGGGGTTTTGGAGGACGCATTACAGCGTACCTTCAAAGCTTCCTTTCAAATCGAACAATTAAAGTTTTAATTGGAACTCTACATTTTGACCTGTATGTCCAAGAGAATGGTGCTTCTCAGGGTGCCATTCTCTCTCCCACTCTTTTCCTGATTAGTGTAGAATCTCTCTTCCGTCCCATGCCCAGTAACATAAAATGTTTCATGTATGCTGATGATATAGTTCTTGTCTCAGCATTCAACAATAGAACAGAATCACGCACAACTTTGCAAGAAGGAGTCAATATAGTTCAGAAATGGTCACGTTGGACAGGTTACACAATTTCACACTCCAAATCCAAGTTACTTCACATCTGCAATCGCATACATCATACACTAAAACCCATAACATACAATAACTCAGTAATACCAAACACACGCACAGCCGATATCCTAGGAGGACTTTTAAACGTTACTTAAAATTTAAAGTATACATTACACGGGTCCGTATTAGACTTTTCAGAATGCTTGGTATCGGTCAGCATCATCAATAGCTGGCTTCTACCAAAACTACTCTACGGCATCGAAAATTTCCCATTACAAATTGCACCAATCTACCATACTGCCATCCGCTGTGCCAAGGGGGTTTTAATCACGAGCCCCATAGCATCACTTCTGAAAGAAAGCAGACATCAGCCCTTGGACCACATCATCACCGACACGATGCTAGCAGCTGCAGGACGAATGATGAATAAAAATATCAAGGCCGATGCGCTTATTCAAAGGGCACACGCCGAATTCACCGCACTCACAGGACAAACACTCCACTCAGTCACCAAACTCATCCAAATCGGTAGTTGCCCTTGATACTGTCGCCCACCACAAATAGACTGGACCATCAAAAATAATCTTCGGGCTAGTTTCAATAGTGTCATTGCTAACCGTCATTTTGCCGAACTCGTTCAACAAAAATACCATAACCACCATCTCATACTCACAGACGGATCAGTACAAAACGGTTCTTCTGGCTGTGGAATCTACTTCCGTACCGACAATAGCGCTATCCGACTACCAGACCATACCTCAATATTCACCGCAGAAGCAATAGCCCTGGTTATTGCTGCTGATGAAGGTCTACACAGAGACAAACTTAACGTAATCTTCACCGACAGTGCAAGTGTTCTTCAAGCACTTGAATCTGGAACCACCCGTGACCCGAACATCCAACAACTCTGCAGTATACAAAATCCACTCCAAGTAACATTCTGCTGGATTCCTGGTCACAAAGGTTTCCAGGGAAACGAAATAGCAGACCGACTAGCCAACGCAGGACGTAATAACCCGGCCTGCTGTCATAACACTCTTCCACGCCGTGACTTCATACGACTTAGCAAAACCATCATCGCCAATAGCTGGAATGGTTATTGGGTTAGCAGCGGTCGCTCTTTCCTGAGAACCATCAAGACCACAACACCACTATGGAAAAACCATCCATCACACTAAGACCAGAGAATCCTATCACGACTTGGGACAGGACACACCTGGCTCACCAACACCTTTTTATTACAAACATCAAGCCCACCACTATGCAGTTTCTGTAGCGTGTCGACATCACCGTCCGTCACATCTTAACCGAATGCCATGGATATTCTGCGGAATGCATTACTTTCAAATTGGACCACAGCAACGACACCATCCTCTCACCAGACAGCGATTGCCAGCGTAAAATTTTATTTTATTTTTCTTATCACTAATCCTTATGAACCACTCTAACCAAAACCACATTCGTAACAGACAATAAAATCAACAGATAATAGCTTGAAGTAAACCGAGGCTACCCGGTATAAAGTATTTTGCAAGCCACAAATGGCTTGCAAAGAAGATTGTTAGAAGATCCTTTCTCAAAGCGCTACGTAAAGTCTTGTAACCCAATGTTGTAGCCTGTTTTGTAAGTGCAGATAGTGAAAGTTTCTAAGAAATGAGTGTTTAAAGACATTAGTCTGGTGGACTCTCATAAGACATTTTTGTTCAGTATAGAAGTGATATTGTGATGCAGTGTACATTGAGGAAAAATTGTGTCAGTGACGTTTTTCAAGTGCCAGTGCTGAGAGGGCCGACGATATGGGCCAACGAGGGCTCATCCCCCTCCCAGCACGAGTTCCCGGGATAGGACATACCCAGAATGGTTTAACGGCGAGAAAGGAGTGTTGATGTATCTGGTTCTGACTATCTAAGAAGGAAAACCGCTACCAGACCCGTTCATCGTAGGCAAATGTCTACAACAACATGTTGGACGACCGGTAGAAGGTAACCTGATTAATAATAATTTCAAATACGTTTTCAAAAACCGATCATTGTCCTACTACAAAAAATTACAAACACTAACTAAACTCATCAATGGAACACCAATCACCATCACACCCCACACTACTCTTAATACCGTCCAATGCGTAATTTTCTTTACCAACCTTAAACACATGACGGATGAAGAAGTTCTAGCTAATTTAAAAGACCAACAAGTAACTGAGGTGCGTCGTTTCACTCGTAAAGTTAATAGTGAATTATTTCACCTACCTACCAACTATTTCCTCCTCCTTATTGCTGCAACACGTGTCCCCTCTGTTATTCGCTTTGGTCCACTCCATGTGATTCCCTGTGCATATTATCCCAAACCCATGCATTGTCTTAATTGTGCTCACTATAGTCATACCAGGCTGAGATGCAAAACCTCACAGGTTTGCCACAATTGTGATATTCCTGTCCATGGTGAATGTACTTCTCTACTAAAATGTGTTAATTGCAAAGACAACCACAATTCTTTTGACAAATCCTGCCCATTTTATCTCAAAGAACAGGAAAGAATTAAATATAAAATTGATTACAACGTGTCTTTCTATGAAGCACAAAAATATATAGATTCCCAACTACATAAACAAAGCGCAGTTCAACAAAGGCTCACTCTCGCTCAAGTTGTGTCCCCCAATCCAGAAACTTACGTTGCCCTTTCCACTAAAACCTATTCTAGAGACGACGAAATTGCCAGTCCTAAAAAATCTAAATAAAGTATTTTAAAAAAAACTTACTCCACCTGTTGCCATCCCTGACCCAAAATACGATATTATTGCTCAACTTAAACAATAAAATGCTAATCTAAATAGGAAAATTGTTCTACTAACAGAAACTATCAAAAACATGCAAATCGAACAAACCAAATTTATTAGCACTTTTAATCAAAACAAACCCACTGATAAAGTTGAAACAATGGACCAATCCGAAGAGTCTGACTCTTCTTGCTCCTCGTCCCTTCTGCACGGAAGCAAAACGACCTCTTCAAAGGCGCTTAAAAAACGGGCCCTCTCAAAGGGCTCCTCTTCCTTCGGGGAAGAAACCTCCTTCCCTCCCAAAAAATCCGCCCCATCCCCATCGTTATCCCTTCCTCTTCCAATCCCCTCAATTTCGAGGGCGAGGAGCCCCTTCTCTCACCCGATAATGCCCCATTCATCTAGATGAGGAGGTCAAAGAGGAGGAAAGCTTCTTTAACACAATGACCACATAAAACATACCTTCTTTTGTATCAACTCCAAACATTCATTCTACAAATTCCCATCCAACGTTAAAAAAAAAATACACCTTTGTTTGCCATGTCCAGGAATATCAGGAGCATGAGCCGTAACTCTGATGAACTAAAAATTCTAATTACCCGCTACAACTTAACAATAGTCGCTCTACAAGAAATAATGACCATACCAAACCTCAACAGTTCTCCATCCAACAACTATACCTGGCTTTTTTTTTCCAAAAACAAACGAACATGCGTCACTCCGTTGGCATAGGCATACAAAAACACATACCGTCTGTTGACAAGCATCAACGGACCGTTCATCGTGTTGCTAGTTTGAGCAGATAAACATAGAGGGCGCTGACTTCGTAAAGAGGTCACAATCGTAGGGCGAAATATTTCAATATGACTCAGCCATATTTGCAACAATTAACACAAAGATTAACCGAAGAACCACCGAAGGGAAAGGGCATCGACCGTAGCGCCGAGCGGGAACCAGCGATAGGGTATGTGGCAACCTTGCATATTATTGCAACGCACTGTAAAGTACCGAAAGCTTTTAATCTTTGTAGGGTTCCGTACACACCTTTACGCTTCCGTGTCTATTGCAAAACTAATACGCGTTTCTCTATTAACACTAATACTACAAACTTATACTACCTACGCTAAGTAAGGATCATTACACTACTACCACGAAATCTTCCAGTTGAATTTGTACAAAATAAAATTAAGTTAGTCTTATCTCGCAACCTATCCAATTCACATATCTTTCACGTTAATCTTTATCAAATCGAAAGACCGCGCTAAAGGTACTTACGCGCCTTTTTCTCGCGTATTAAAGTCCCGGAAGAAAGAGTATTTTTAACCCTTCTTTATTATGAGTTTTGAACCAGAATAAAGTGTTATGTCTACAAAACGTGGTGATTTCAAAGCCCAACATTCTACCTGGGGTAATCCTGGCTCTAACAATCGAGGCCATATGCTACAAAACTATTTTGATACCTATAGCATAGAGGTCATTCAATACACCACAGCCACACGTACCTGTCCCACTAGTGGACAAGGTACTATTACTTTTTGTCCATAGCTATCTACAAACCCACAGCCCTCAAAAACGCCCCAGGTTGAAATATGAGGAGACTGACTGGGAAAAATACAAAATAAAAATGACATACACACTACCCTTAGATGACCATCCTTCCCTTACACGCTTTACAGAGACAATTACAAATGCAGCCTTAACTAGTATCCCTCTTGCAAAAGTTACAGTTGGCAGAAAGTTCGTCCCCTGGTAGAATAAAACAGTTGCCCTTGCCATTAAGACACGACAAAAAGCACTCAAGAGTCTTCAACGTTAAAAAAAGAAGCCGTCAAATTTGCAAAAAAAAAACTTGGGTCAAATTTGTTTTTAAAATTAACCCTGAGACAACCACCAAAGTAATATGGAATGGGAATTATGCAAGTTGGAATTTTATCCGGTAAAAATCACTATTCAACTCCAATTATTTAAAAAACAGGAAAAAAATATTGATCCACCAACAGAAATACCTAAGACTTTAGCTAGATACTTTTATGATACATCTGCAACACATTACTTTCCATCTCATTTTCTAACCCATACATTCATCTCTGAGTCCAAACCCACCCATTGACGCTTCTGACCAAAATTACAATTGCCTTTTTTCTCTTGATGAGCTTAATTGGGCTCTTAATAAATGCCCTGGCATTACTCCAGGCCCGGACAACATTGGTTATCCAATGCTTCAAAATCTCCTTTACCGGTCCAAAACAGTCCTCCTTCAGATTTACAATAATATTTGGTCTTCCGGGAACACACCGGATGACTGGAAAACCTGTTTTGCAATTTCCATTCCAAAACCCAATTCACCACATGCAATAGATAGCTACCGCCCCATTTCTCTCCTAAATTGCATTGGCAAAATCAAGGAGAGAATGGTAAATAGAAGACTGACATAGGAATTAGAAGTCCGTAACCTCCTTGGTACCAATCAACACGCCTTTAGAGGTGGGAAAGGTACTGAGACATATTTTGCCGAACTTAAGAAACTTTTAGAAATCCACTACCACAAAGTCCAGCACATTGACTGTGCAATATTAGATTTATCAAAAGCTTTTGACAGAACCTGGTGTTACACAATTCTTGAACAGCTCAGTATGTGGGGTTTTGGAGGACGCATTACAGCGTACCTTCAAAGCTTCCTTTCAAATCGAACAATTAAAGTTTTAATTGGAACTCTACATTTTGACCTGTATGTCCAAGAGAATGGTGCTTCTCAGGGTGCCATTCTCTCTCCCACTCTTTTCCTGATTAGTGTAGAATCTCTCTTCCGTCCCATGCCCAGTAACATAAAATGTTTCATGTATGCTGATGATATAGTTCTTGTCTCAGCATTCAACAATAGAACAGAATCACGCACAACTTTGCAAGAAGGAGTCAATATAGTTCAGAAATGGTCACGTTGGACAGGTTACACAATTTCACACTCCAAATCCAAGTTACTTCACATCTGCAATCGCATACATCATACACTAAAACCCATAACATACAATAACTCAGTAATACCAAACACACGCACAGCCGATATCCTAGGAGGACTTTTAAACGTTACTTAAAATTTAAAGTATACATTACACGGGTCCGTATTAGACTTTTCAGAATGCTTGGTATCGGTCAGCATCATCAATAGCTGGCTTCTACCAAAACTACTCTACGGCATCGAAAATTTCCCATTACAAATTGCACCAATCTACCATACTGCCATCCGCTGTGCCAAGGGGGTTTTAATCACGAGCCCCATAGCATCACTTCTGAAAGAAAGCAGACATCAGCCCTTGGACCACATCATCACCGACACGATGCTAGCAGCTGCAGGACGAATGATGAATAAAAATATCAAGGCCGATGCGCTTATTCAAAGGGCACACGCCGAATTCACCGCACTCACAGGACAAACACTCCACTCAGTCACCAAACTCATCCAAATCGGTAGTTGCCCTTGATACTGTCGCCCACCACAAATAGACTGGACCATCAAAAATAATCTTCGGGCTAGTTTCAATAGTGTCATTGCTAACCGTCATTTTGCCGAACTCGTTCAACAAAAATACCATAACCACCATCTCATACTCACAGACGGATCAGTACAAAACGGTTCTTCTGGCTGTGGAATCTACTTCCGTACCGACAATAGCGCTATCCGACTACCAGACCATACCTCAATATTCACCGCAGAAGCAATAGCCCTGGTTATTGCTGCTGATGAAGGTCTACACAGAGACAAACTTAACGTAATCTTCACCGACAGTGCAAGTGTTCTTCAAGCACTTGAATCTGGAACCACCCGTGACCCGAACATCCAACAACTCTGCAGTATACAAAATCCACTCCAAGTAACATTCTGCTGGATTCCTGGTCACAAAGGTTTCCAGGGAAACGAAATAGCAGACCGACTAGCCAACGCAGGACGTAATAACCCGGCCTGCTGTCATAACACTCTTCCACGCCGTGACTTCATACGACTTAGCAAAACCATCATCGCCAATAGCTGGAATGGTTATTGGGTTAGCAGCGGTCGCTCTTTCCTGAGAACCATCAAGACCACAACACCACTATGGAAAAACCATCCATCACACTAAGACCAGAGAATCCTATCACGACTTCGGACAGGACACACCCGGCTCACCAACACCTTTTTATTACAAACATCAAGCCCACCACTATGCAGTTTCTGTAGCGTGTCGACATCACCGTCCGTCACATCTTAACCGAATGCCATGGATATTCTGCGGAATGCATTACTTTCAAATTGGACCACAGCAACGACACCATCCTCTCACCAGACAGCGATTGCCAGCGTAAAATTTTATTTTATTTTTCTTATCACTAATCCTTATGAACCACTCTAACCAAAACCACATTCGTAACAGACAATAAAATCAACAGATAATAGCTTGAAGTAAACCGAGACTACCCGGTATAAAGTATTTTGCAAGCCACAAATGGCTTGCAAAGAAGATTGTTAGAAGATCCTTTCTCAAAGCGCTACGTAAAGTCTTGTAACCCAATGTTGTAGCCTGTTTTGTAAGTGCAGATAGTGAAAGTTTCTAAGAAATGAGTGTTTAAAGACATTAGTCTGGTGGACTCTCATAAGACATTTTTGTTCAGTATAGAAGTGATATTGTGATGCAGTGTACATTGAGGAAAAATTGTGTCAGTGACGTTTTTCAAGTGCCAGTGCTGAGAGGGCCGACGATATGGGCCAACGAGGGCTCATCCCCCTCCCAGCACGAGTTCCCGGGATAGGACATACCCAGAATGGTTTAACGGCGAGAAAGGAGTGTTGATGTATCTGGTTCTGACTATCTAAGAAGGAAAACCGCTACCAGACCCGTTCATCGTAGGCAAATGTCTACAACAACATGTTGGACGACCGGTAGAAGGTAACCTGATTAATAATAATTTCAAATACGTTTTCAAAAACCGATCATTGTCCTACTACAAAAAATTACAAACACTAACTAAACTCATCAATGGAACACCAATCACCATCACACCCCACACTACTCTTAATACCGTCCAATGCGTAATTTTCTTTACCAACCTTAAACACATGACGGATGAAGAAGTTCTAGCTAATTTAAAAGACCAACAAGTAACTGAGGTGCGTCGTTTCACTCGTAAAGTTAATAGTGAATTATTTCACCTACCTACCAACTATTTCCTCCTCCTTATTGCTGCAACACGTGTCCCCTCTGTTATTCGCTTTGGTCCACTCCATGTGATTCCCTGTGCATATTATCCCAAACCCATGCATTGTCTTAATTGTGCTCACTATAGTCATACCAGGCTGAGATGCAAAACCTCACAGGTTTGCCACAATTGTGATATTCCTGTCCATGGTGAATGTACTTCTCTACTAAAATGTGTTAATTGCAAAGACAACCACAATTCTTTTGACAAATCCTGCCCATTTTATCTCAAAGAACAGGAAAGAATTAAATATAAAATTGATTACAACGTGTCTTTCTATGAAGCACAAAAATATATAGATTCCCAACTACATAAACAAAGCGCAGTTCAACAAAGGCTCACTCTCGCTCAAGTTGTGTCCCCCAATCCAGAAACTTACGTTGCCCTTTCCACTAAAACCTATTCTAGAGACGACGAAATTGCCAGTCCTAAAAAATCTAAATAAAGTATTTTAAAAAAAACTTACTCCACCTGTTGCCATCCCTGACCCAAAATACGATATTATTGCTCAACTTAAACAATAAAATGCTAATCTAAATAGGAAAATTGTTCTACTAACAGAAACTATCAAAAACATGCAAATCGAACAAACCAAATTTATTAGCACTTTTAATCAAAACAAACCCACTGATAAAGTTGAAACAATGGACCAATCCGAAGAGTCTGACTCTTCTTGCTCCTCGTCCCTTCTGCACGGAAGCAAAACGACCTCTTCAAAGGCGTTTTAAAAACGGGCCCTCTCAAAGGGCTCCTCTTCCTTCGGGGAAGAAACCTCCTTCCCTCCCAAAAAATCCGCCCCATCCCCATCGTTATCCCTTCCTCTTCCAATCCCCTCAATTTCGAGGGCGAGGAGCCCCTTCTCTCACCCGATAATGCCCCATTCATCTAGATGAGGAGGTCAAAGAGGAGGAAAGCTTCTTTAACACAATGACCACATAAAACATACCTTCTTTTGTATCAACTCCAAACATTCATTCTACAAATTCCCATCCAACGTTAAAAAAAAAATACACCTTTGTTTGCCATGTCCAGGAATATCAGGAGCATGAGCCGTAACTCTGATGAACTAAAAATTCTAATTACCCGCTACAACTTAACAATAGTCGCTCTACAAGAAATAATGACCATACCAAACCTCAACAGTTCTCCATCCAACAACTATACCTGGCTTTTTTTTTCCAAAAACAAACGAACATGCGTCACTCCGTTGGCATAGGCATACAAAAACACATACCGTCTGTTGACAAGCATCAACGGACCGTTCATCGTGTTGCTAGTTTGAGCAGATAAACATAGAGGGCGCTGACTTCGTAAAGAGGTCACAATCGTAGGGCGAAATATTTCAATATGACTCAGCCATATTTGCAACAATTAACACAAAGATTAACCGAAGAACCACCGAAGGGAAAGGGCATCGACCGTAGCGCCGAGCGGGAACCAGCGATAGGGTATGTGGCAACCTTGCATATTATTGCAACGCACTGTAAAGTACCGAAAGCTTTTAATCTTTGTAGGGTTCCGTACACACCTTTACGCTTCCGTGTCTATTGCAAAACTAATACGCGTTTCTCTATTAACACTAATACTACAAACTTATACTACCTACGCTAAGTAAGGATCATTACACTACTACCACGAAATCTTCCAGTTGAATTTGTACAAAATAAAATTAAGTTAGTCTTATCTCGCAACCTATCCAATTCACATATCTTTCACGTTAATCTTTATCAAATCGAAAGACCGCGCTAAAGGTACTTACGCGCCTTTTTCTCGCGTATTAAAGTCCCGGAAGAAAGAGTATTTTTAACCCTTCTTTATTATGAGTTTTGAACCAGAATAAAGTGTTATGTCTACAAAACGTGGTGATTTCAAAGCCCAACATTCTACCTGGGGTAATCCTGGCTCTAACAATCGAGGCCATATGCTACAAAACTATTTTGATACCTATAGCATAGAGGTCATTCAATACACCACAGCCACACGTACCTGTCCCACTAGTGGACAAGGTACTATTACTTTTTGTCCATAGCTATCTACAAACCCACAGCCCTCAAAAACGCCCCAGGTTGAAATATGAGGAGACTGACTGGGAAAAATACAAAATAAAAATGACATACACACTACCCTTAGATGACCATCCTTCCCTTACACGCTTTACAGAGACAATTACAAATGCAGCCTTAACTAGTATCCCTCTTGCAAAAGTTACAGTTGGCAGAAAGTTCGTCCCCTGGTAGAATAAAACAGTTGCCCTTGCCATTAAGACACGACAAAAAGCACTCAAGAGTCTTCAACGTTAAAAAAAGAAGCCGTCAAATTTGCAAAAAAAAAACTTGGGTCAAATTTGTTTTTAAAATTAACCCTGAGACAACCACCAAAGTAATATGGAATGGGAATTATGCAAGTTGGAATTTTATCCGGTAAAAATCACTATTCAACTCCAATTATTTAAAAAACAGGAAAAAAATATTGATCCACCAACAGAAATACCTAAGACTTTAGCTAGATACTTTTATGATACATCTGCAACACATTACTTTCCATCTCATTTTCTAACCCATACATTCATCTCTGAGTCCAAACCCACCCATTGACGCTTCTGACCAAAATTACAATTGCCTTTTTTCTCTTGATGAGCTTAATTGGGCTCTTAATAAATGCCCTGGCATTACTCCAGGCCCGGACAACATTGGTTATCCAATGCTTCAAAATCTCCTTTACCGGTCCAAAACAGTCCTCCTTCAGATTTACAATAATATTTGGTCTTCCGGGAACACACCGGATGACTGGAAAACCTGTTTTGCAATTTCCATTCCAAAACCCAATTCACCACATGCAATAGATAGCTACCGCCCCATTTCTCTCCTAAATTGCATTGGCAAAATCAAGGAGAGAATGGTAAATAGAAGACTGACATAGGAATTAGAAGTCCGTAACCTCCTTGGTACCAATCAACACGCCTTTAGAGGGGGGAAAGGTACTGAGACATATTTTGCCGAACTTAAGAAACTTTTAGAAATCCACTACCACAAAGTCCAGCACATTGACTGTGCAATATTAGATTTATCAAAAGCTTTTGACAGAACCTGGTGTTACACAATTCTTGAACAGCTCAGTATGTGGGGTTTTGGAGGACGCATTACAGCGTACCTTCAAAGCTTCCTTTCAAATCGAACAATTAAAGTTTTAATTGGAACTCTACATTTTGACCTGTATGTCCAAGAGAATGGTGCTTCTCAGGGTGCCATTCTCTCTCCCACTCTTTTCCTGATTAGTGTAGAATCTCTCTTCCGTCCCATGCCCAGTAACATAAAATGTTTCATGTATGCTGATGATATAGTTCTTGTCTCAGCATTCAACAATAGAACAGAATCACGCACAACTTTGCAAGAAGGAGTCAATATAGTTCAGAAATGGTCACGTTGGACAGGTTACACAATTTCACACTCCAAATCCAAGTTACTTCACATCTGCAATCGCATACATCATACACTAAAACCCATAACATACAATAACTCAGTAATACCAAACACACGCACAGCCGATATCCTAGGAGGACTTTTAAACGTTACTTAAAATTTAAAGTATACATTACACGGGTCCGTATTAGACTTTTCAGAATGCTTGGTATCGGTCAGCATCATCAATAGCTGGCTTCTACCAAAACTACTCTACGGCATCGAAAATTTCCCATTACAAATTGCACCAATCTACCATACTGCCATCCGCTGTGCCAAGGGGGTTTTAATCACGAGCCCCATAGCATCACTTCTGAAAGAAAGCGGACATCAGCCCTTGGACCACATCATCACCGACACGATGCTAGCAGCTGCAGGACGAATGATGAATAAAAATATCAAGGCCGATGCGCTTATTCAAAGGGCACACGCCGAATTCACCGCACTCACAGGACAAACACTCCACTCAGTCACCAAACTCATCCAAATCGGTAGTTGCCCTTGATACTGTCGCCCACCACAAATAGACTGGACCATCAAAAATAATCTTCGGGCTAGTTTCAATAGTGTCATTGCTAACCGTCATTTTGCCGAACTCGTTCAACAAAAATACCATAACCACCATCTCATACTCACAGACGGATCAGTACAAAACGGTTCTTCTGGCTGTGGAATCTACTTCCGTACCGACAATAGCGCTATCCGACTACCAGACCATACCTCAATATTCACCGCAGAAGCAATAGCCCTGGTTATTGCTGCTGATGAAGGTCTACACAGAGACAAACTTAACGTAATCTTCACCGACAGTGCAAGTGTTCTTCAAGCACTTGAATCTGGAACCACCCGTGACCCGAACATCCAACAACTCTGCAGTATACAAAATCCACTCCAAGTAACATTCTGCTGGATTCCTGGTCACAAAGGTTTCCAGGGAAACGAAATAGCAGACCGACTAGCCAACGCAGGACGTAATAACCCGGCCTGCTGTCATAACACTCTTCCACGCCGTGACTTCATACGACTTAGCAAAACCATCATCGCCAATAGCTGGAATGGTTATTGGGTTAGCAGCGGTCGCTCTTTCCTGAGAACCATCAAGACCACAACACCACTATGGAAAAACCATCCATCACACTAAGACCAGAGAATCCTATCACGACTTCGGACAGGACACACCCGGCTCACCAACACCTTTTTATTACAAACATCAAGCCCACCACTATGCAGTTTCTGTAGCGTGTCGACATCACCGTCCGTCACATCTTAACCGAATGCCATGGATATTCTGCGGAATGCATTACTTTCAAATTGGACCACAGCAACGACACCATCCTCTCACCAGACAGCGATTGCCAGCGTAAAATTTTATTTTATTTTTCTTATCACTAATCCTTATGAACCACTCTAACCAAAACCACATTCGTAACAGACAATAAAATCAACAGATAATAGCTTGAAGTAAACCGAGGCTACCCGGTATAAAGTATTTTGCAAGCCACAAATGGCTTGCAAAGAAGATTGTTAGACTTTAAGCATAGAATGAATCAACCGATTGAGGCCAATTGACTAAAAGTCTCCATAAAAATAAAGAAAAAAAACTGGGTGCTCCGCACTTGCAGCTCTGCAAGAAGTAATACGCACCACGGAATATACTCACTCGACGTGGTCAGGAAAAGGTCTCAGCCAGGAAAACGGGCTGGCCTGTCACCTATTCAACTTGGCGCTAGAGAGAGCCATCCGCGACTCCAGGGTGGAGACTTCGGGAACCAACTTCTATAAGTCAACCCAGATCCTGGCATACGCTGATGATGTAGACATCATTAGTCTTTGGCTCTCCTATGTAGCAGATGTTAGATATCATAGTATACAATATTTTGTTGTTGCATCTTAGTAGTCTATAGAATAGAATAAATGTTTTAGTTTTATGTGTTACTTCAATATATATAGAACTCTTTTAGTTGTTTGTAACCGATAAAGGAATTGGATTATTCGAGGAAAATGGCTGATAAAGTATCGTTCGCGAGATTGAATGGTACCAACTACGAGAATAGGAGCTTCAGAATGAAACTTCTCCTCATAAAGGAAGGATGTTGGTCAGTCGTGAAAGAAGAGAAACCGGAACCAATAACGGCAGCTTGGAGTAAACTGGATGAGCTGACCATGGCTCATATCGGATTATGCGTGGAAGACAACCAGTTAATCCACATAAAAAAGGTGGGCAAGGCCCATGGCCAATGGGTGATTGCTATTTAGTAGTAGTACTAGTTGTAGTAGTAGTAGTAGTAATTAGTAGCAGTTATTTAGTAGTAGGTGGAGTATGATGTACTTGTAACATCATTAGAAGCTCGTCTGGATGAAGATTTGACGTTGAATCTAGTGAATTGAATGAAGTTGAAACTTATTGACAAGTGGCAAAAACAAAAAAATCGATCTGCTTTTGAATTAACAGAAACAGCACTTCAAATAGGCAGCATAAAAGAAAATGATGTTACAACGTGTTTCTTCTGGAAACGACCAGGACAACATAATGTACAGCGCGAGAAATTTAAAAGATTGAAAGACAGAAATCAGCATAAAATGTGATGATCGTAAAAACAGCACAACTGATCATCGAGTACCCTCGCAGTAGGTCAGTGTTTCGCTGACATGTATCGAGGTAGAATAAAACTTTGATCGAAGCGGACTTTTCTACACTTGATCGTTCAGGCGATCATAAAACCTCTGAAGGGGTTTTTCTTACTGGAAGCGTTGGAGTTTAGATGCCTTACCTTGGGTAGGGGGACATAACTAAACTGTTGAAATAAGTTGAAAGGTGTTGTTTTTAGGAAGCGTAACGTCTCAATTGACATATTCGATTACGAATAACCGGGAATTCGAACAAATTCCTTTAAACTGGAACCTTAAACTATCCTTAAACTTAAACTGCACCAGTTTCAGGGAATTTAGATAAAGTCCTCTAAAATCAACTGTGTTACGACTTTTTCGTCGATTTCTTGTAGATTCACCTGGAAATGACGTTTCTTATCGTTATAAATGTTCATGTAGCCATTTTATACTTTAAAAATACCCATTTTTTATAAAATAGCATCACACAAAATTAGCTTATGTTTGTCATCAAAAACCATAGCTGAGAATGAAAAATGAGCTCGACGGCATCGTCCATCGATAGAAGAAAGTCTAATTTACGAACACACCAAATCTTTCACACCAAGCGCTTTCAACACACTTGATCACACACAAATCAATAATTTCAGGTGTATCGAGTACTAATCGAGCAGATATGGAAAAACAGTTTCGAGCAAATGTCACTTGGGGTCCTATCTTGACAGTTCGAACAAATCTGACTTGCCAAGGTCGGAATTGGTTTTATTTATACTCAAGATAAGTTATGGGCTTCGTACCTTTGGGTTTGGAATGTGTTTTTTGTCCTTCTTCTTCTATTTGGCGCAACGTATTACGCGGACATGCCGGCCTATACAGGCTTTCGAGACTTAATTAATTACCACGTAGCCGGATAGTCAATCCTTGCTACTTGGGGACGGTCCATTCTGGGCTTGAACCCTGACGAGCATGTAATTGAGTCGTTTGAGTTGACGACTATACCATGAAACCGCCGTTTTTGTCCTTTGTTTGTCGATGTGTGCCTATGCTGCGGTTTTAGTATATTGTGAAAGAAAGTTTCAACTATTGCTGCTAAAGAATGAACGATTTCGTTGATGAGCTTATAAGTTGCTATGCGTTCTCGGTTCACCTACTTTGCTGCAGGATTGCCTTATTTGCTTATTACTAGTTAAAATGGCTCGGTTACAGGACTAAGCAACGTTTATTGGGTTCGCGGGGTGGGGGGGGGGGGGATAAAATAATTGCACTTCAATCAACCCTTTTGTTTTTTTATTCTTTGCAAAAGATTTGTTTTGTTTGCTTATAGTATTTTCAACATACTTTGCAGTATATACAACTATGATTTCATAATTTTATATTTTTTAATGTTTTGGGATAACTCAATTGATAATTCTGAGTTTTTTATTTGTTGAAAATTTTTAGTTCTTTATTCGCTGCTACTGTATCGCCATGTGTTTTTTGACACCCGCTTCCCGTTTCTCTGACTGTGCGCAAATGACACTTGTGTTGTTGTGTTTACAAACGGGTTGAGGGTTATCTTTCGCGTTGCGCGAACATAAAGTTTTATAAATTAAATTGTGGATGGTGTACCTCTTGGAATAAATAATGTATTCATCGGAATTCACATTGTTGCCGTATGTCGTATAACTCTCGCCGATGAAGAGCAGCAATTCTGCGAACTCTTTCCGCCGTTCAGCATCTTGAACAGTCTGGGCTGTCTGCACACGCATTTTTCCCGCAAACGCAATACCCTAAAATTGCCCCATAGCATGCTCTGCTAGATGTACTGCTGCAGAACCTAGACGTTGGTATCTGTCGGAACCAGTGTTGCGAACGGTGATAGTCGTCGACATAAAATTTTACAAAATGATACTTTTTGAAGCATCGCATTCTAGATCCACGCATTCATTCGACAATCACGGAAAAAATATCATTTGACACGATGATATTTTTGTGCTACAATCATTTGACTTTTTGATTTTACCGTACCTCAAGTGAACTAGATCTTCATCGAAAATGGGTCCTTTTCCGTGTTTTCGCGTGAATTTCTATACTCCTGTAAGAAAACACCATTTTCCTGGTTGACTGAGTGAAAATATCAAGTGGTCTAATGGCTAAGTATCGATAAATGCACGATTAAGCAGTTCTGGCGTCTCATGAAAAATATCAAATGACATTCATTCTACATTTTTTTGCAATTATGTCATCGCAAAAGCACTGATTGTTATTGCACAAATGATTGTCGCTTTTGGAAAGTCGTGTCATGGTAACCATGAATATCATGATCAAAAAATGATTTTGACACCCGCATACTGCGGATATCATAAAAACATGTCGACAATTAACAACACTGGTTCGAACTCGCCACACAATAGCATAACCTTGTCACCGAACGTTCGGCGATTTCCCATAACGTCCTGCAAGGCGTGATCGAGGGCGCGAGCTTCAAGAGCATGGATGTCTCGTTCCATACGATTCGTGGTGGTGCCCACTAATCTCAGGGTATGTGTTCCATCCTTGTCAAGGGGGAGAGATAACCTGCTCTACTTTCAAATGACACAACCAAACGATGAGTGAAGCCTGTTGCATAAATTCAGCCTGTGCTGACTGTACACGAAAGTTACAGGAACTGTTAGCGTCCAGGTTGAGCGATAGCTTGAATTTAGAGTGTAGCGTACGTACCCCGGTCTGCAGCAGAGCAGCAATTCTACGCGAAGCCCCTGCGATTGCAATTTTTGATTGGCGTCGCGTGTACGCAAGAATAGTTTTGAGCAGACTAATGAAAAATAATTTTATTTGAAGTTTTGCATGCGACTTTGCGATGGGGAGAGCATTTGACTTTCGCCAACGCAATACATGCCATTTTAAATATAGTAAAATAGCTCCATATATTTTCACGCGATATTTTGTTTATGTTGTTTTATTCGTTCTTCTTAATTTCACACAAATCAGTTTATTTCTCTTCAAACTATTTGACCGATATTCTCGATCGTATTTAAAAGCAAAAGCGAACATTTAAAACCATTGTTGTTTTAACGAGAAGGACGATTCCACACTGTTGCTGTTTACGAGTCCAACGATTGTCAAAATGCTTTATCATAAGGAATCAGTTATCAATCTATCTGACATGGCATGACTTGTCCATATAGCATTTTAATAATTACTGACTCTACGTTTGATTCGATATTTTTTTAGCCGTTACGACTTTTGTATCATCCCCGGAATATCCGCAATATTTTTTGCGGCGTGGAAGGATGGGGTCTTCAAGAAGCTATATTGATCCTTTTTTTTGTTATGTTTTGACTATTCACATTTTTGGCCATCTATTGCCGATTCTCAAATGATTAAAGATTACAATTAGCTTTTAAAGCAGGTACCATCAATTTTGAATCATGCTTAGATGATATAATTACAGAAAAACAACAATAATACCTAAGAGGTTTCTAAAAAACCGCATTCTCCTGGCCCGCGGCACTTGATCATTTACTTAATTTGGCCCTTTACCTCAAACATTTGCTGACTGCTGCTCTATAGTGAGAGATTGAAAATGAGAACCTTTTTGTAAAATTTGTTATAGGATGCGCCTTTCGGATGTTTTCGATAAGTGATTCACAATTGTTTTTCTATGAACTATGTGACCTAAACTCTTCCGGTTCTGTTGTTATGGTATGACCTGATTTGCTAAATGTGTCATAATGAATGTGTTGCAATAGTGTGGTTTGCCTTTCCGAAGTATGTTACAATGTGTCTCTAGCTGATAGTGTGTATTATAATAAGTGCTGTGTGGCAGATATGCTATAATAATGATTTTAAATTTCATCAGATCCTTTTCTACGCACCTCTTGCTGCATTGATTATTATTATTTATTTATTAATCTTCAACGGGCCGTATGGTCTAATTAAGATGTAACAGTTCAATCAAAAAATACATAACAAAAACAAGATTTGTATCGCCATTCACCTCGGCCACGGCAAAAGCCGGAGACGTTCCTTGAAGCACTGAGTTTAGATGTCGAAGTCGAAGCAATCCGAGACAGTGTTGAAGAGAGCCGACATTTGCTTATCGATTTTCACGATGTATGTGCGATAAATTAGGTAAGAGTTAAGCCACTGTACGAGCGAGCTGGGAAATCCTAGCTTATCGAGTTTAGCGAGAAGAATTGCGTGCGGAAGAGAGTCGAATGCTGCTTTCAGATCTGTATAAATTGCATCGACTTGAGCTCCGGCATCAATTTGACTAGTGCAATAGGTTACAAATTCAACCAGGTTCGTGGTAGTCGACTTTTTTGGCACGATTCCATGTTGATACGGGCTTAGGTAGCTGCGGCATGTATGTAGCAGATGTTTGTATATCACTAGTTCGAACACCTTGGCAATGGCACACAAAGATGTAATACCCCAGTAGTTGATGGCATCTGTCCTGTCGCCCATTTGTAAATAGGAACCATCCAAGATTTCCTCCATGTTGTGGGAAAGTAGCCATTGGCTAGCGATGCATTGAACATTTTTGCAAGGATAGGTGCTACTGTCGTTTGGCAGCGTTTCAGCACGGTAGAAGGAATTCCGTCGGGTCCAGGAGCGAAGGAAGGCTTTAGTAGCGTAAGGGCTGATAAAACGATCTCACTGTCGATGAAAGGAGTGCTCATGTTAATTGCGCCAGCCGGAGTGTTGACGAGAGCAGCATCAATGGTATCGGTATCATTCATGGCCGGTGAAAAGCAATCTGCGATGCGATCCGCGAAGAGATTGCACATTTCATTAGTGTTGGCACTTGTTTCTCCTTTGTACGTAATGGATTTCGGTGTGTGCGTGAGTTTTGTTTTGCTGTTGTGGAAGCGCCAAAACGAGTCAGGCCACCTGCAGAGGTTACGTTGAATTTTACTCAAATATGTGCGATATCGAAACCTGTTATAGCTGCAGTATAAAGAGTGCGTGTCAAAGTAGATCGAGCGAGATCTTTGGCAGCGGCGCGTTTGGTAGTGACGATAAGCAGCTCTTTTTACACGTTTGAGTCGTTGAGTGTGCGGTCCGCCCAGGGGGGGTTAGGTTTAGGACGCTGAACTGGGACGCATACAACAAAGGCTTGCAGCATAAAGAATGAGAATAAAAATACTGCTTCGTCAAGTGAAACAAAATTGGAACAATGAAAGGTATTGTTAAACATTGATATCATATTGTTCAGTTTCACATAGTCAGCTTTAGCAAAGTTATAACGATAAAATGCGGTTGTCGTCGAGTTTTGTCGAGTCGTCGAATTGCGTCGGGTCGACGAGTTAATACGTATATTGAAGTCAAACGCCGGATGGTAGGAGTCAAGAGGTACAAGTGGAACAACACTTGGAAAGACAGGCGAACACAATTTAGCTGCAGCATTGTTAGCGTAGAGCAGGTCAAGCATGCGTCCGTGCGAATTATTGATGTGATTAAGTTGCACTAATCCGTTAAATTTAAATCCATCCACAAAGGTGTTGTTGGCCAGTGAGCGCGCAGTTGGTTCATAGAGCGTGATTGATGAGTATGCTGGCGAGGACAAAGGATCAGCTGTGAACCAGCTTATGCTAGGCTGATTGAAATCGCCAATAACAAACAGCAGATCCGAAGGCTTCAGTGTGAGAGTGAAGCCGCTGATACAATCATGTAGAGAGCGAAGAGTCGATATCTCGGAGCTAAGCTGCGGTGGAATGTATACTACCATGACGTACAGATGTGCGTTATTGCAGGTGACGCGCAAACAAATATACTCGAGAGAACGATCACGGGAAGGTAATTCTATCGATTCGTATGCGTTAGAAACGGCTAGCAAAACACCAACACCGCGAGAGCTAGAGCCGCTGAGAGAGCGATCACAGCGGTAAATAGAGAAGTTGTTGTTGAAGAGAAGAGCAGATGGAATGTAGTCAACAAGCCAAGTTTCCGTGAGGGCGATGAGATCGAAGTGAGCCTCTGATACAGCTAGGTGAAATTCTTTTGTTTTAGTACGCAAACCTCTAACGTTTTGATAATAGCAGCTTAAATACTCAGCGGTAGCGTTGTCATTGTGGCGGTTGGATAAAGCGAGTATACGGTAAGTTAATTGAGCTGCGTTGTCAGAGCATGAGGCTTGGCGTGTTTGTTGCGTGCAATGAGCGGAACTTCGTCTAGTTGAGAAAAAAGCGATCGATTGTAGACTGGTGCAGGTGCGGAGATGAAGCGCGGTGGTTTTGGGGCGGTCCAGAAACAAGTGTTGAGTTGGGTGCTTCCAAGGTATCATTCACCGGGGGATGACACTGTTGTGATGATGTTGTTTCAGGACCAGGTGGAGTAGACGTGCGTGCTGCTAAACGGTGAGTCGTTGTTGGTGTGCGTGTGGTGTAGCGGTGATCAGTACTAGTAGCTGGTGTGCGTGTTGTAAAGCGGTTTCGGGTGGCTATAGGAGATGAGGTTTGGTGGTCGTGTTGACGGGATGGAAAAAACTCACGTACACCGATACCGACGGGCCAGGTGGATGGTGTGAGTGCCGCATCTCGAAGGATAGCCGGGACTCTCAGTTTGAATGAAAGCCAATTCATGCTGTCCACACTAACCCCTCTTCTCAGCAGGCAATACGCTATAACGTCATCGGTGGCTAAGCGGCTTAGGTTGGTGAAATAGAAGAGAGCGTTTATTCGTATAATCGTGGTGAGATTGTGTGGTCGGCTCAGAGCCCGGTTTATGTCCTCAAGTTGAGCGTTTGTACCTTTATATATTCACCACATCACATCCCCCTTTCTTTTAAAATTTCCTTGGCTGGTAAATATTCCTACCGTAGCGCGATTGGTGAACTGGTATGCGTTTAGTCTCTGAGTGTTGCTGTGTGTTTTTCTCTACTTCGCTGTCTTGGTTCGCGCTATCTACTTATGCAGGCTTAAGCCGATCAATCGAGATTGAGGCTTTTTTTCCTTTCACTTCGAGAGTGTATGTTTTTTTGTTCCTGTCTATTACTTTGTATGGACTGTCATACGGAGGTGTTAGTGATGGCCTGATCTTATCTACTCGCACAAATACATGAGTACAACTATCTAAACTCGAATGCACGTAAACTCCTTTGTTTGTGTTATGATTGGATGTTTGTGTTGGCTTTAGCTTCCTCATCACTACTCTCAGGTTGTTTACAAATTCGCACGTTGTATTCGCTATCGTTTTGTTGTGGTCGAAAAACTCTCCTGGTAGGCGTAAACAAGTACCATAAGTTAATTCGGCAACGGTTGCTCCTATATCTTCTTTTAACGTCGATCGCATTCCTAACAAAACGAGTGGTAGTGTCTCAGTCCACCTGGATCGATCGTGGCACATTAGAGCTGCTTTAAGTTGGCGGTGAACTCGTTCGATGTGCCCGTTTGCCTGAGGATGGTAAGGAGAAGATTTGAGGTGATCAATACCGAGTGTTTGGGAAAGCTTTTTGAACAGATCGCTTTCAAACTGTCGACCGCGGTCGGTTGTGATTTTGCTAGGTACACCAAACCTAGCAATCCAGTGTGTGACGAATGCGCGTGCGACGGTATCAGCCGTCATGTTTGGTAAGGGAATCGCCTCCGGCCAACGCGTAAACTTATCGATAAGGGTTAAACAATAGGCATTTCCTTCGGACGGAGGTAAGGGGCCGATGAGATCCATGTGCACGTGCTGGAATCTGTGTTGTGGTACTTCGATGTGTTCTGCTTCGGTGAAATTGTGTCTAGTTACCTTGCTTCTTTGGCATTCTATGCAGTTTACAGTATACGTAGTGTTGTGATACGAGATGCGTGGTAGCTAGAATACCGGGATGAGAAATACCATGTATTTTTTTAATTACGTGTGCTCGGAGTGCTTCGGGAACTAGTGGTCGGATTTCTTGTGTGGAAACGTCGCAATATAGTGTTCCGTTGATAACGGAAGATGAAGAGGAGAGAGAGAGAGGGGGGGAAGGCATCGTGCCATACGGAACGGACGCCGTTTGTAGTTGACGGTAGGCACGTACATATGTATCGATACAATAAATCGAGCGAAAACGCCGGTCGGTGTATTGGTGTACGTGTAGTCTTTTTTGCCATGCAAGTGTGGGAGCAAGAGCACAAGGCTAGAAACAGGCGAGCAGGTAGAAACGCGTATGCGATGAATTTATACTGGTAGTGGTAAGAGTGAGCGGTGAATTTCGAATTGAAACGGCATTTTGTTTGTAGCAAGCGGCTTAGCCAGACGCAAACACAGGTAGCGGTGTTAAGTTAGTCAATAAAGCGACACAAAACCAAAACTTTT
This sequence comes from Anopheles merus, assembly GCF_017562075.2. Taxonomy (NCBI): domain Eukaryota; kingdom Metazoa; phylum Arthropoda; class Insecta; order Diptera; family Culicidae; genus Anopheles; species Anopheles merus. The sequence goes on along the minus strand of NW_024427593.1, from coordinate 354,602 downwards.
CTGTTTCATCCATTGCTTCCCAGAGCAAATTATCCAATAGTGTACCTTTTTTCGATGGTAGTTCCAATTCCTTCAGAACAATTGAGCTAGATTGTGGTGGGTTTCTTATGAATTTTTGTATGTCATTATCCATTCTCTGTAGCTCTGCCATTTTTTCGTAATCGATGAAATCGGAAGAGACGGCTTCGATGCGACTTAGCATGTCTGCAACGTTGTTTTCCTTTACCAGGGATGTGGCGAATATCTGTTGAATATTCGCTAATGAAAGCCAGTCGTCGCTGCTGAGTGGGGTTAGCTCGCTCTGGACGTTGGTGAAACGCCGTCACTAAGGGCTTGTGGTCGGTGTAAATGCAAAATGTTCGTCCTTCAAGAAAATCGCGAAAGTATTTAACTGATTCATATATGGCATACAATTCCCTATCATACGTGCTTGCTTTTAGCATGCTGGTGCATAGTTTTTTTGAAAAGAATGCTAAGGGTGTTATGCCTTTTTTTCCACCTGATGGAGTGCGCCTCCTATGGCAACATTCGAAGCGTCGACGTACAAGCTGAGTTTAGCATATGGTGATGGATGAGCGAGTAATGTTGCACTCGCCAATTCTTTTTTAGAGTTTTCAAATGCATCAATTGTCTCTTTGTTCCAGTTAAGTGGAGTATTGTCATTTCGCACATTTCCTGGTATCATTTTTTGTAAAACGTGCTGATTTGCAGCCGCGTGCGGGATAAAACGCCGGTAAAAATTTATCGTGCCAAGGAATGTTTTTAGTTGTTTTGTAACCTTCGGTCTTGGGAAATCGATAATGGCTTGTACTTTTAATGGGTTCGGTTTGATTCCCTCCGGAGTTATTAAATGACCGAGGAAAGTTACGGAAGATTTTCCTATTTGGCATTTATCAGCGTTAATTGCTAAACCATTTTCTCTTAGGCGTTTAAAAACTGTTTCGAGGTGCGTTTTGTGATTTTCTATGCTACTCGAGGCGATGCATAAATCATCTATATACGGGAAAACGTACGGGAGATCGCAAAATATTGCGTGTAGGTAGCGTTGTAGGGTTTGTCCAGCGTTTCTCAACCCGAACGTCATAAAGTTAAACTCATACATGCCAAACGGAGTGGTTATGGCTGTTTTTGGGATGTCTTGCTTTGCTACAGGAATCTGGTGGTATGCGCGCTGCAGATCTATACATGAAAACACGTTATTGCCGTGTAGTATATTGCTTACGTCTTGTATGTGTGGTATAGGATATCGGTCTGGTTCGGTCACCGCGTTTAAGCCTCTGTAGTCGCCGCACGGTCTCCAGTTACCGTTAGGTTTTTTAACCATGTGCAGTGGACTGGCCCAGCTGCTTTTAGACGGTTTGCAAATGCCTTGTTCTACCATGTATTGGAATTCGGTTTTAGCTGCTTGTAGTTTTTCTAAAGGCAATCTGCGTGGTTGGCAGAAAATAGGCGGACCAGTAGTGAGTATTTGGTGTTCTACCGTTTTAGTAGTTTTATGTTTAGTGTTCAGCTTTGTGATATCTTTGTATCGTTCAACTATGCTGGCAAATTGTTTGTTTATGCAAATTGTTGAAATAGTATTCTTATTTTGACTTTTTGTACTTTGAATCTCGAGTTTTGTCGAGTTGTCTATTAATCTCTTTCTCTTAGCATCGGCTAATAGATCGTAAAACTCGAGAAAATCCGCACCTATTATAGGCGTACTGACGTCGGCGACAACAAATGTCCATGAGAATTTTCTCTCGAGTCCCAAATCAAGACTTAACGTTTTTTGCCCATATGTAGCTATTTGTGTGCCGTTTGCGGCTGAAAGTTTTCGTGAAGGCGAAGGGTTAAGTCTCTCTTTCGTATTTGGTGGAATAACCGATATCTCGGCGCCGGTGTCGATTAAAAAACGGTGATGTGAAATGTTATCGGTAATGTGTATTCGGCATATTTGTTCAGAGTTAGTGTTAGTGTTGCTTTCACTTCTCGCAGGTGCTAACGATGGTGAGTGCGGTTGAGGTCGATCTACGGTGTGTGCGTTACCAGGTGCGAGTGGTGTCTCACCGTGAGTGATGGTGTTCTCGGCAAATCTGAGTGTTTCAGAACGTGTAGCGTTTGGTGGTATATGTGGTTCAGTGTATGGTGAGTGGCTTCGTGGTGCGCTATGGGATGATAAAATGAATGTTTGAGTTCGTGTTGCGCTATGTGGTGATGAAATGAATGTTTGAGATGGTTTTACGTGAGTGTCTCTTGCTGGGAGTAAAAATCGAACTATTTTTTTGGTTGTGTTGGCATCAGCTCGTCGAAAAAAATGCATCGAGTGTTATGATCATTTGGATGATCTTTCTCACATCTTTCGGCTTTGTTGCCAAAACGCAAATGAAACCAGCATATCCATCTGCGCGGTGATTTGTTGCGTGGTTGAGAGGGGGAACGTCTGCCCCATGGCTCTCTTATTCTGGAACGTTGCCGAGGTCGATGCTCGTACGATCTAGGTTGTTGCACTGCGAGCACTTCCTCAAGACGCTGCGAAAGGGCTTCGATTTTGCACTCTAGGGCAGCGATTTGTGCCGTCGGCTCGTGACGGTTTTCAGCGGATCGTGCGCTCACTGCTAAGACATCGCTATGGGGGGCTTCCATAATTTTGTCAGCTATCGTAGCTTGCTCGTCTAATGACGCGGATGGCACTGCTGCTATAATTGACCGTATCGTTGGTGTTAGCGCTCGCAACCAAATGTTGGATAGTATGGTGTCAGGGCAATCGTCTCCTCCCATTCGACGCATTTGGGCCAGGAGTTGGCTTGGTTTTTGGTCGCCGAGGGATACGCCCGATAAAAGGCTGGTCAACCTTTGGTTCTCCGAGGGTTGAAAATGGTCGATGACGGCCTTCTTAATCGTTACGTATTTGCCGATTGTGCCCGCTTTGTTGCATACTGCGATGGCGGAGTGAAAGTGTTTGGCTTGAGACCCGAGTGCAACAATAACTGCATTGAACTTGTGCTTGTCGAGTTTCACTGCGTTCACGTAAAACGCTGCCTCGAGACACACGAACCATGTCTCCACATCTTCCGTATCGAACGTCGGGAAACTGATACGCGGTCCCGTTGCCGCGATCTCCTGTTCCTCTTCGATAGGCACGGCAGTTTCGGGTGTCGTCATTTCGGGCAGCCCAAAAAAAATGGAAAAAAAAAAATCGTGTAAAAATTCACTTTCGGTCACGATCACGTCGGGGTCACCAGTTTGGGGGGTTTTCCAAGTAGGGTTTCGGATGATGAGTTTGTAGCGGTTTTACTCACGTCCGTTCTCTTAGGTTGGTGAAATAGAAGAGAGCGTTTATTCGTATAATCGTGGGGAGATTGTGTGGTCGGCTCAGAGCCCGGTTTATGTCCTCAAGTTGAGCGTTTGTACCTTTATATATTCACCACACGACCACTTGTTCCACAGTGGCCGTTGATAAGCGGGATAGGCGGATCCAGATCCTATCTGTGAATGGCTCACGAGGTGCAGCTTGAAGCGGTGATGATAACGGATCGGCTCCCACCAGTTCATACGGTTGTGTAGGTGCCGGCTGGACGGCAATCGTTTACACCAGGAGATGCCGAATCCTCGATTAAGCGCCTCCGCTTTCTACCAGTAGCCGGTCGAGGATCAGGATTCCGAATGTGAGGCGTGGATGCAGTTTGAAGGAGGGTAAAACCACTGCGAACCTCGGCGACAATAGGCTCAACGAGCTTGCCGATAGCTGCTACAGCTGAGGTGAAGGCGGCTTGGAAACCGACCTGGGCGCCTATTTCTTTTACCGAACGGCAGCGCGGATTTTTAAGAATGTTAGTGCAGCCAATGCAGCTCCAGTGCAGGTCGACATTGGACAATACTGCGTCAATCAGCTCGGGGGGCAATTTGCAACAGCCGCGGTGGAACGTAGCGTCACAATATGCACAACTGATGATGCAGCCGGTGGCCTCTAGCGGTTCAGCACACGAGAAGCAAATAGCCGCCATCACGAAATCACGCGTAATCACAGCACAACACTGCTAAGCCGAGCAGGAAAAAAACAGCAGGAAACCACAGTTGTGGTGCAACTAAACAATTCGCCAAGACGAAACGATGATGTGAAGCAGTTTAATAGTCCGTAGAATAGGCAACAATGCGATGCGACGCAGAAAACACAAGAAAATTTGAGTTTTATAGTTCTTTGCGTTGTGTTGAAAATCATGTACAATTGTATCATACAAAATGTACGGTAAATTTTTGCGCACAAAAAATATGTTACAGCACAAAACTGTGTGCGCGCCTAAAATAGAACGGGAACAAAAAAAATAGCGCTACCAAAAAATTGTACGGCTCCTCAACATTGTGCAGAATCACAAAATTATGGGGTACCTCAAAATTGTACTATGGTAGAAAATTATTCGGTAGCACAAAAGTGGTACCAATACAACACCACACAGAAGATTGCTCGTGGTAGCACCGTACAATACAGTAAAAAATGCTACTTGACCCATCACTAAGGTAAAGTCCAGTAACTATAGCAGTCAGTAGAGTACGGGTAGGATCCTGTATTAGCGTGTGGGTCCCAATTACCGATGGTCGTTGGGGCCCCGTGATCGATCAACCCTGAGCTGACAGTTGCTTCACCTCAACCTAATAGCTCCAGTACCCCCTCCTCTACCTACCTCTACCTCACCTCCTCCCCTCCTCTACCCCCTTCCCAGTTTTCATGTTCAAGGGACCACAGCTCTTCTTACCGCTTAGGACTCCCTTTTACTTTTAACCCACAACTGGTTAATAATGGGATAATTCTCGTTAAATACAACCATAATCTAGGGCCACTGGAGTCGGTTTACGGTGGTTAAAGCTCATTTTCCCGATTGCAGTTAGGATATGAAGGATATGAAAGTTAGAGTTACCACGTTGAATTTTATTTAAACTTTCACAATCGTGTTTTCAAACACGTTTAGAAAAATAATCTTAAGATGTAAAGCTTGAGAATCTCTGATAAAATATATGACATGATGATTGTAAATGAAAGTAATACTACACATATAATAATTTTTTGGACGATTTGATAAAACAATCCAAAATGACAGAAATCACACATTAAATGTTTTTTATCTTTCTCTTTCAAATTTTAAGAAAATGTAATGAATATTCATGTAGTTATATTGAGCGCTGTATCTATCTATTTATGCTGTATAAAAAACAATGTTACTAATGTAAAAAAACTTACCTATTATGTTTTGGATACTCCGAACATTTGATACTATCACTTATTTTTGATTGATGAATTGGTGTTACATCCTGCTCAAATTGTTCAGGAAACATATTTCGATACAATCGAACAAATTTACTATATTTAGCACTATCATAACTGCTTGCCACACGACTCTTATTTGGACGCATAGGATCAACTGATTCTTCTGAATCAGGTTTTGGCGGATAATGCAGATAAAAAACATATTTTTCATCATCTTTCTGCGCATTCGATGTGGCCCTTCTGTATTATCCAGGGTCCATTTTGTAAACTCAGCGCAACATTTTGGGCCCCAGATAGCTCGTTCGCGAATCAATTCTGCTTCGATTTGCAGCCAATCCTGATAAACGTATCGTTTGGTGTGTACATAACTGTTTTCTTGTTGCATCAAGCCAAAATTCCAACACTCCTCTATGAGAGTAATTTTTGCATTGACTAGTTGTTTGTTTGATTCAGTATTATATTGATCAAAACGTATATCATTTCGTTTTGTAACTTCTTTTTTTAGTTTTGTACGACATGTAAGTCGCATCAGACCACCAGTTACTTTTTGAATTCTTGATTGTATGTTATTATGCACATCCCATGGGTTTCGTATTACAGCATTTTTTACTCCTTCTACGTATACAAGCCAATGTTTGAATGCCGCTTCAAATATCTGATCATATGTACCTTCGATGTTTGGAGCACGACAATTTTGGAATGGAGATGCCAGCGTTACTTTGAAAACTTCTTCTATAACAGGTTTTTTGCAAACGTAGAGCTCTTCCCACACTCTATATGACATCCTTTCTAATTCAGTTGATGATCCAATTGATGCCTCACCATGCTCGAGTTTCGAATATTCCAATTTGTTAGAGAGATATAATTTCACGTACTGAGTTGTCGTTCGTTGTTGATCAAATTGCGACGGAATATGTAAAATTGGTTTATACCCTTTATGTAGTTGGATAATACAATACGCCAAACAACCGATGAAGTCTGGATCATGATTTCCGGCTCCAAACACTAATAATCGATTATACATGAGCTTTTTTAATATCTCCACTAATGTTGTATTAAACGGAGCTGGTGGATATGCAAGTAGGTAAAGTATACATCGATTTAATGAACGGTATAATGAATCTAAATAATTTGCGCTTGAATAATTGTTTCCATTACAGCTGATACTTCCTCCGTTATTTGCTAATCAAGATGTGCGGCTTGCTGTTCGTTTTACGTGATTTAGTAAACTAACGCAGTAATCAAACACTTCGTGGCCATCAATCAACAACATTTGTTGCCACAATTTATCAACAAATCGAGCTGTCATGTAGAAAATGTTACTTAACAGATACTCTTGTTCTGTATATTTTATATCATTGTTATTCAGGAAAGGGGTTTTCTGTTCATCGGTAATATCATTTAGGGAAGCATTTTTCATCAACAACAAAATAATTTCCGTTAAAAATGTTTTACACTCGTTCAGGGAAATAATGCTGCCTGAGATATAAAAATCCAGGACTAAATCTATTACAGGTGGAGTTTTTGTATACGGCATCAACAACAGGGAATCAATAATTAAAGCTTGAAGTATATTCATAACCTGTGCGGTTGTTGATTCACTATTGCACATTGTTCCAGATTGTGGTTCTATTTCCGGCGTTGTGTTTTTGGAGGATGATGAAGCATTCTTTGGTTCATTTGTTAATTCTGAAGCAAAAGATGAATCCATGTTTGATTGATGATTTATACCTTCAGCCGGGAATTTTGAATGATGTTCCAATGATGGATCAACAAGAAACACTGTGGTAGGATCAAATCGTATTGAAATAAGAGAGGTAATAACTTCCCCACTCATGGCAACTGGTATAAAATCAGGTAGGTGCTTATAAAAAGAAGTAAATAATTTTAATGTTTCACATGGATGTGCTTGTATCCAGTGTGGGGAAGTGATCTTTTCTTCGATATTTTGTTGGTACCTTTTTTTACAATGAACGATTGATCTAATTAAAGAAAATAAAATGCATACAGCTTCGGTACAGAATGTCAATTTGTCTAATTTTATGTTCGATGTCCAAACAAAGGACCATATTGATTCGAGGTTATTATTTCTTGAAGGTTCAATCAATGATTTAACCGGAATGCCTATTATCAATGCAATCAGCAATGAAAATACTTCCGATACGTTGGTGCGATGCATTAACAGCCATTCTAAATACGAAAATCCCATTAGTTGATGTGATGCTTGATTAAAAGTACTATTTTCTTCTAAAATAATATTGCACCCGTATGCTCCCAAAACATGAAACGGCGATTTTGACGAAAGTATGATGGCGTTTTGCGAATGCATAATCATTTCCATGTTTTTTAGGTATCCTTGTTCAGCACTCGCACATTTTAATTCCCTGAAGCGAGTAATAATGGACTCTCGTGTTAGCATTGTTACAAGCAAACGAAACGCCCAAACAACAGATGTATGATGTAGATGTGGTTGCATTAGTAGCAGTACCCATTCGAGTCCAAGTATCCGAACCATGTCATCGCAAAATTTCCAATTGATGATATTATTAGCATCATAATATAGGTGATGTAACAGTCTTAGGCAACGATTTCGTAAATGAATTTGTCGATCGATATCTATTTCCATGGTTTTTTCACTAACAATCTGAAAAAAAGAACATTGGAATCAGTTACTCAGACAAATTTAACACCGTTTGTGAAGCGGCCGTTTGAAAAATAATAAGAAACTCGATAGAATAGTTTTTTTCTTAAAATGGTTATTGTTTGTTGTTTTGAGTAGTAATACAGGGGTTTGAATCATATAATGAAATAGTTCAGTCGAGGAATATTGTAAATCAATAGTGGAATAGTATCGTTATGCTTCAAATTACAAACTGCTTCAAATTCAGGACATTCGTCATGTGTTTATTGAATTGTTCCATATCTAGCCGCTGGCCGCTTATTAATTTTATATAATGACCATGATGTGCTAGAATATATTAAAAAATGATGTGCTAAGCTCTAGTAGGCTCTAGTAGAAAAATAAATATATTCTGTCGGTCAGGTCAGTTCACCACGAGAGGCTTTCTTAGCTGTCTTAAAACAGCATTTTATTTTATTTTATTTTAACATTACAGGGTTTTCGAGGATTATATAGACATGTTCAGCGAGATGTAGATTTGTTCAGCCATAGCGAGATATAGATTCGTTCGAGCATATAATAGACTCTTTCAGCGAGATATAGAATTGTTCGGAAGTAGGCGTAGACATGTTCAGCGATTCTGTAGAGCTGTCAGTTGTTTTGTTTACACACTGTGCCGCAGGGTTCAATTTTTCATTCTTAAATACCATAAAAGTAGCAAATAATCATTCCCCAAGCTGTTTAATGCATGAATTAGTTAAAACAAACATATTTTTACGAAAATCGTTTGTTTACCTTCTGATGAGAATGATCCAAACTGCAGTCCAAGGGGTACGAAAGTGACAGTTCTACAGTATAACCGAACATGTCTACACCTACATCCGAACAATTGAGAGAGATTGACTGTCAAACTGAGTGGATGTGCCTTCCTCGTGCTCCTGATTTTTTATGCTGTTTTGCCGAGTTATTTCTGGAATTTCAACATTTGCAACAGTGGTGCTGCTGAGTTGTTCGTACTGGCTAGTGCGTGCCTTCGATTAATATAAAGTTGCACTGTAGTTCTTCTGTTAATTCAACATTTTTGCCGAGAAAGTGTTTGGCTTCGTTTCTGCTCCTGTCACTCATCAGTTTGTGCTGAGTCATCGTTATGCAGTGCTCAACCTGCAATGCACCCACCGATAGTGCTAATTCAGTGTCCTGTGCCGGTGTTTGTGGTTCCAAGCATCACACCCATTGCACGGGGTTGTCTCGTGATTCTACTCGTGAGCTTGGGCGTAATAATCAGTTATTGTGGTTGTGCAAAACATGTCACGAGTTTCGCAATGGCACAAATTCACTTCTCACAAGTGAGATAGCAGCCATACTCGAATTGGTGAAAGCAGATATTCTCACCACAATTGACTCATCTCTCTCTTCTCTTAGATCGGCTATCAAGAGCGATTTGCTTCCTGAGATCCTCGCTCTCGTTGATAAGCGAGCGCTAGCACCCATATTAGCTAAGCCGTCTGTTAGCAACGCATCGCTTACGCACACATCCACTAATGTATCGTCGCTCAATGCCACAAATACATCCAGAACGACTAAAACAGCTTCCGCTCGCCGTACATTTACTAACTCAACGGAACTCACTGCTGATATCCAAGCAGCGAACGATACCAACACTGTGGAAGATTCTGACAACTTTAATCACTACAATCAGCGTACTAAGCCGACTAGTGATGTTAGTGCTGGAAACTACCGAACAAATACACAAGCATCTTCTGATCCTGTTTTGAACCAAAACACCACCAACACGGGCATAGCCGAGAAAGTATGGTTATACTTCACGAACATCAAATCGCATGTCTCCGCTGATGATATGCGTGTGTGGCTTAAAGCTGTGCTACCAACGGACGATATTAATGTTTACCGTCTCACGAAAAAGGGTGTGAACCTGGACTCGATGTCCTTCATATCGTACAAAGTGAGTGTTCCTAAATCTCTTAAGGAGCTTGCGCTGCAGTCTACTATTTGGCCAGTTTCACTTACTGTTCGGGAGTTTGTTGCTCGTGGCCTACCAAAGCAACGTGTACATGAAAGGGCTCGATTTGACCCTTCTGAGCTTATTTCGCATCGTACAAATAGTGAAAATTGCTCTTCAGCTGTGCCAAAAACTACCGCTCATCCGGATTATTTTTTGGAACATCGATCGCCACCCCCACAGCGCGGGATTCTATCACCATCCCAGATGACCGAGATCCTAGAGGCTATTCAACTGGAGTTTCCTCCCACACCGCCTCAGTTATCACCGGGGGTGGGGCTTCAATCACAATCCAATCTCAGCAACAAGAACCGCTAACCATAGATCACCGTTTGGTTTGCCAAACGGATAGCTCACAATTAATAGACCCATTCGTGATATATTACCAAAATGTTCGAGGCCTTCGCACCAAATACAATGAATTGCGCCTTTCTGCGAATGAATCAGGGTTTGAAATGCTTGCCCTTACTGAAACCTGGTTAAATGAATCGATTCCATCCAACATGGTCCTTGATAGTGATGCCTACAACATATACCGCTGCGATCGAAGCAGGTTAAACAATGAACGTTCGCGTGGGGGTGGTGTGCTACTTGCATGTTCCGTTCGATATCCTTCTGTGGCTCTTAACATTAATCAACCCACGCTTGAAGCTTTATGTATACGTGTTTCTTTTTCTAAGTTTCGTCTTTATGTGGGGATTGTTTATGAGCCACCGTATTTGAGCAGCGACCGCAACTATTTGGAATCCCTTTCTGCTTTCATCAGTGATGCATACATGCAAATGAAACCGAATGATCATCTTATCCTTCTGGGTGACTTCAATCAACCTGCGTTAGAGTGGTCGCTTTCTACCGCAGTAAGGCCAGATTCATCTTCAGCTATAAGACATTATGTGCCACATATTTCTTCGAATACATCCAGTTCCTGCTTTCTGGATATGTTAAACTTGCATGAACTCTATCAGCTGAACGGAATGCATAACCATTTAAATCATTTTTTGGACCTGGTGCTCTCCAACTCTGCTGCTGCTGCTTGTTGTTCTGTGTATCCTGCTTCGTCACTGCTCCTGCCCCAGGATGCCCATCATCCTGCTCTAGAAATTGCGTTACCGTCTTCTTTATTTAGGGCTAGTAGGGTTAAGAATGTATTACCTTCTGCTCCTAATTCATTGAGTGTTCGTTATAATTTTCGGCTCACAGACTATCGTAAACTTAATTCAATTCTATCTCGTTCCGACTGGTCTTTTTTTATCAATGTACATCGGTCGACGAGGCTGTCCAATCGTTTAATGCTTTGTTAACCTCTGCACTCCTTTCATGTACACCTATTTTTCGATCCCCTCCTAATCCTCCCTGGTCCAATCGTACTCTTCGCAACCTGAAAAAGGATAGAATGAAATATCTTAGCAGGTATCGTCTGAACCGATCTGCATTCAACTTTCGTTTATTTAAGTACGCTGCCTCTGCGCATCGACTATACAACAGGGCGCGTTTTGAGGCCTATTCGAGTAGACTGCAATCGCGTTTCCGTTCTGATCCAGCATCCTTCTGGCAATTTGTTAGGTTACGAAGAGGGTGCAATACGTTACCTAATGAAATGGTACTTGTTTCTCGAACTGCCTCTACGCCTGTTGAGATCTGTGAGCTATTCTCTGCACATTTTTCCCAAATGTTTGAGCCACCGGTTAGTGACCCTAACCTTATTGAGGGTGGGCTACTCTACACGCCAGAGAACTTAATTAATCTCTCCGATATTTCGGTTAGCTCTGAAACAGTTGTACAGGTGTTATTTGGGTTGAAACGTTCTTTTACTCCCGGTCCAGATGGCTCTGTTTTAATAAACTGTAAGGACGTGCTTGCTCCACACCTTGCTAAAATTTTCAACTTTTCACTTTCTCTTGGGGTTTTTCCTGCTCTTTGGAAATCCTGTTGGCTTTTTCCGGTACACAAAAAGGGATGCCGTAGCATTGTTTCTAATTATCGTGGGATAACCCAAACATGCGCCACAGCCAAAACTTTTGAGCTATGTATCCTTCCAACCATACTTCATAGTTGTAGTTCAGCTATTAGCCCTAAACAGCATGGGTTTATGCCTGGTAGGTCTACTTCAACTAATCTCATGTCTTTTAATTTCAATATTTTTAGATCTTTTGAGGCCGGTACCCAACTTGATGCAATATACACCGACTTTCATGCTGCTTTTGATAGTTTACCTCACTCTTTATTATTAGCTAAATTGTCTAAACTTGGTTTTGGTGATGGCATTATTAGCTGGCTGTCCTCACATTTAAGTAATCGATCATGCAGGGTTAAAACCGGGTCGTACTTATCTGAGGAGTTTTTTTGTACGTCAGGTGTCCCTCAGGGTTGTGTGCTAAGTCCACTTCTGTTTTCTTTGTTCATCAATGATGTTTGTAATGTTTTACCTCCTGATGGTCATCTCCTTTATGCGGATGATATCAAAATCTTTTTACCTGTGTCTTCTTCTTCTGATTGTCTGAGACTTCAGCATTACATCAATGCATTTGTTCATTGGTGTTCATCCAATTTACTTCGCCTGTGTCCCGAAAAATGTTCTGTTATTTCTTTCTCTCACTCTCTTTCTCCTATTTTATTTAACTATACTCTCTCTAGCGCTTCCCTCTCTCGTGTTATGTCCATCCGTGACCTTGGTATTATACTTGACTGTCGTCTTAACTTTAAACTGCAGCTTGATGAGGTGCTACTAAAAGCAAATCGAACCCTTGGGTTTATCTTACGTTTTACCTCTATTTTTAGAGATCAAAGCATCCTAAGAATCCTTTATTGTGCTTTGGTAAGGCCTATTCTTGAATATGCTAGTATCATTTGGAATCCTCCCACTATTGATGGCTGTTCGAGAATTGAAAGCATTCAGCGCCTCTTTACTAGGATTGCTTTTCGTCGTTTGTTCGGTGCTGCCTCACTACCTCCCTATGAAACGCGATTGCAGTTATTCAATCTTCACTCTTTAAGCTTCCGCCGCCAAGTGTTTCAGGCTTGTTTTATTGGTGGCTTATTACTTTCTGCTACTGATGCTCCTGATTTACTCTCGTCCATCTCGCTGTATGTTCCCTCTCGTTCTCTTCGTCCACGTGATCCTCTGTCAATTGAAACACGTCATACTCTTTATACTTTCAATGACCCTCTTCTGTCCTGTTTCAGGTTGTTTAACCACTTTTACTATCTCTTTGATTTCGACTCCTCTCTTAACTCTTTCCGTAACCGTATTTTTTCTTCTAATTCCCTTTAATTATTCTCCTTAGTTTTCTATTACTCTCTTTTTTTTATTAAGTTTATGATAGTCTCTACGCTCTACCTTTGTTTTTTTTTCTTTTATTTTTTGCTAGGTCAAGACTAGGTTAGTTAGGCTTAGATTTTCATGAAATATTTTGTTTATTTGTTAGTATTTAATTAGTTTTAAGTCTATTATATTTAGCCTTGATGGCGGATATTGTATTAAATAAATGAAATGAAATGAAATTCTATATCTCGCTGAAAAAGTCTATTATATGCCTGAACAAATCTATATCTCGCTGAAAGAGTCTATTATATGCCTGAACAAATCTACATGTCATGTCTGTTAAAACATGTCTATATAATCCTCGAAAACCCTGTAAACGGAGCTGGTGCATATGCAAGTAGGTAAAGTATACATCGATTTAATGAACGGTGTAATGAATCTAAATAATTTGCGCTTGAATAATTGTTTCCATTACAGCTGATACTTCCTCCGTTATTTGCTAATCAAGATGTGCGGCTTGCTGTTCGTTTTACGTGATTTAGTAAACTAACGCAGTAATCAAACACTTCGTGGCCATCAATTAACAACATTTGTTGCCACAATTTATCGACAAATCGAGCTGTCATGTAGAAAATATTAGTTAACAGATACTCTTGTCCTGTATATTTTATATCATTATTATTAAGGAAATGGGTTTTCTGTCCATCAGTAATGTCATTTAGGATATTATCATTTAGCATTTTTCATCAACAGCAAAGTAATGTGTTGTCCGGACGTAACTATAGGTTAAAACCAGAAAAGGTGTAGTGTGTGTGTTAATATGAAAATTATTATTGAAATTTTGAGGCTGTTCGGAATATGAATCATAATGTCCGTAATTTAAAACTTGAGCTTGAATCTGTCCGGAATATGAATCAAAATATTGTTGCAGTTTCATGAGTTTTTGCAGTGTTTCGAGTGAAATTATTGGAAATCTTAATTTTTTGTTTTCTCAATTGTCGAAGATTTGTTGCAGTAAAATGAGTTATTCTGGGGTATGACGATTTAATTATGAATTGGTGAGAAATTATTACTTGTCAAAAATGCCGAGCGGATTCGGACACTCCTGAGGCAGGCCAAGACCGCAAAGCGGTTGTAGCGCCGTATAAGTAAGTAAGTAAATAAGTAAGTAAGTGAGACAATGCTCATCTCCATTTGAAAGAGAAAACGAATATTTCAAAAAAAAATATTGTTGTTTTTACGAGTACGACAACTACACACTGTTGTTTGTCAAAAATACAAAGATTGTCAAGGATCTTTTTAAGTTTAGTTATCAATTAGTTATCAAGTTCGTAACGCATTATAAAATCCGTTACTCTTTTTGATAGGAGCAGTTAGGCTCAATTTAGACAAAAATGGTTTGTACCACTCTTTCCAATAGAAATATTTTTGGTAAAAAATCAAAAAATCTTTTCGTGAAATTTAAAGTAATGCGTAGAACTAAAAAAATAATAATTTGTTTTAATTTGCCTTCAAGTAGTGTGTACATTATTTTTGGTTTTTTATTTTACCACACAGTTTGTTTGTATCAGCCTTAAAAATGTTCAGCCGTTAAAACTGAAAGCACCATCCTTACAATATTCCCAATATTTTTATCAGTATGGGAAGAGCGGTTCATCAAAAAGCGATATTAGTCTTGCTTTTTTGTTTTGCACTTTTATACACTTTTGCGCTATAACAGTTTTTAATATCAGGAATTTTCACCTTGTTTCGACGATATAATCACAGAAAAACTACAATATAAATGTGATTAATAAATATCTTGATTTCTAAAATTTTGTAATTCTCCTGAGTATAAAAAAAAAACAATGTAAAAATGTATACAAACTGCATTCTCCTGGCCCGCGGCTCTTGATCATTTGGTAAAGTTGGCCCTTTCGCTCAAAAGATTGCCGACCGATAGTTTACAAGGTTACTTGATTAGTTCGGCGGATTATTTCAAAAGATAAGGGGATGTCTGCATCATTGCTATAGAGGTTTTTAGAGGGGATCATATACAAATAAGACCCTGAGAGGTCCAACAACTCTGGGCGATGCGTGGATCGTTTTCGATCAACGGCTTTTCACACACTTCTTTGTAATCGTTCTCGCAGCAACTATCAACAGAAAATACTGCAGCGGGAAGAAAGAGACAGCGCATATTGCAGAAGCGGCATTGACTTTGAGGATCAAAAAGAAAGTGAACGATGGGTGGTGGGAGAAAAAATATATCAGACTAGGATTACATTCCTTGACTACGTATGTAACAACAGCAAATATTTAGATTCTGTTAAAAATCGTTGTTGAGCTTTTTGTGTCGCTTTTGTTGGATCTGTTTTCAACCGTTGTTCACAAAATTTATAAGGTTCTCATGGCAAATTCAAAATATTTTTTAAAACTACTTTTACATACTTTGGTTAGTTTTTTAAAACAATCGTTACAGGCGAAAAAAAAATCTGATATTTAAAACAATATATTGTGTGAATATGTTATTTATATTGTTCAACGATTAATAAATGCGTTAGTTAGCACATGAAACCTGTTTTTCGAAGAGTCTTTATAGTTATGGTACGACCATAAATTTGTTTTTTCATCATAAGTCGTGTAAAAACGAGTTAAAAAATTTTGAAAAAAATATACGAAGATGTAAAATAATATTTAGCACAACTCATACATTTATCGTTTTTATCTATCTTTTATCGATTTTCTGCAAACCACGAAAAACGACTGTCCATATAGTTGTGGTAAGCGCTGTATAGTTTATTTCCAAAAACTGTTATAGTCATAGCAGGAAAATCAAGCATGGTTATTTTGATGAAACTAGGCTTCCATTTCCGCACTATTTTAGTAGAATGGATAAAAATCAATGAAAATTATGTTATATTCTTTCCGATGATAAAATTTGTGTAGCAACAAAAATTTTATGAACAGTTACTAAAAGAAACAACTAACGGATGTTCGATACAACATCGTGAATGTCCTACTCGCATGTATGCAGTTTAGGATAATTTCCTTTTTTTATTGTTAAGCCATCAATCAAGGCACTTGGCGACCAATCAAACAATTTTTATAAGAAAAAGACCTGTACAAATTAACAAAATCACTCATCCAACAGGAATTCAAAAACGTAAGCTTTCATACAGTTTGTTCAAATCGGATAAAATCAGATGTCAGGACAAACACGTGTTATTTTTGATAGGATGTTACAAACGATCTCAAGATTTCCATCAGGCGTCCTACCAAGACCGATGTGATTAGATTAATTACAGGTGGGCTTATTACTCTGATTTTGGCCCCAATATGAATGAACATTTCTATGGAGACTAGCAGGAAACGAATAATGAATACTAAGGACTGTGACACCTTTGTAAAATTAAAATCTGAACTGGACTAAACGACTCGTTGTAATTTACATTAGACAGCATCAAAAGTAAGAATTCGCTACTTCAATTCTAGCTCAAAAATATTAATAATTAAAAAGACACCAATATCAACTTTCTTCTTTTTCTTCTTTGGCACAACAACGGTTGTCGGTCAAGGCCTGCCTGTACTCACAGGTAAAGTGAGCTTGGCTTTGACTTATTGCTATGATAGCAGGATAGTCAATCCTACACATATGGGGGCACGGTCTATTCGGGGCTTGAAGCCATGACGTGCTTGTTGTTAAGTCGTACGAGTTGACGACTGTACCACCAGACCGGCCTTAACTATAAAACTTATAAAATATCAACTTTACTTTACAAAATTTACTGCTCTGCATTGGAACCAACACGTTAGTCATGGCCAGAACCATGACCTAAGAAACATCCGTTCAAGCACTTGATCGCAACATACCAGCACGAGGAGCTTCGTCATGTATCCCGCTGCGCAAATTCGAGCAGTTTCCTAATCAGGAAATGTACCGAAATCTGCGCTGGCCAGCGCAGATTTTGGCCCGATCCCCGCGCGGGACTTCAGCGATTCCTGCGCAGGCCTGCGCCGGGTTAGCGCCATCTGTCGACGAAATGGACGAACTATTTTTGGCAGCGGAGCAAAAAAACGGTCAAAAAATTTAAAATTATTGGCGCCCATTTTTTCGTCCGCTTCTTCCCTCACCCTGGCCTTGCCTTACTTGCGCTTCTCCCCGTGCCTTCCGCCGTCAGCTGATTGGCTGTTGCGGTGTATGCGTTGATACTCATATGTGCATTGCGGTTGTGTATTGTTATTGGTGGGTGTTAGCATTTATTAATTTGTGTGTGACCTTGAGACGCTGTGGGAGAAGCTGGATTGGGATTCAAAGTGTTATCGGTGTATTCATGGTTTATTTTATTTCGCGCCGCTGCTGATGAGACCATTCGATGCCCGTGCCAATCGAGGGTGAAGAAGCCTATTTAAAACAATCGTAGGAGAACGTCTAACACTAATCTAATATTTTTTTTTATTTGAACATGTTAGATGCTTCAACGACCTTCTAAGCATCATGTAGCACCGTGTATAGAGGCAATATTTTTTTTTTAATGTGCCGAAATCTTTCTCGATATTTCGGGTCGCAACACACACACACACAGCGCGGGGAAAGTGACCGTTAACTCTATCATGTCGCGATCCCCCACCCTGCCCGGCGCTTTGGATGAGGATGCGCTACAAGATAGCTGAATCAGCCGTTCTACCGATAACGTAGCCGTACTCGCTCGTGCGTGTGCGTGGGTTCGTAGGTGCGTTCTCGCGTGCGCGCTTTCGTGAGTGCGTTCTCGCGTGCGCGCTTTCGTGAGTGCGTGCTCACGTGCGCGCGTACGTGCACGCGTACGTGCGTGCGTGCGTGTGCGTGTGTGTGTGTGTGTGTGTGTGTGTGTGTGTGTGTGTGTGTGTGTGTGTGTGTGTGTGTGTGTGTGTGTGTGTGTGTGTGTGTGTGTGTGTGTGTGTGTGTGTGTGTGTGTGTGTGTGTGTGTGTGTGTGTGTGTGTGTTTTGTGTGTGTGTGTGTGTGTGTGTGTGCGTTTGGAAACTCCAAAACTATTTGATTCTGATGCGTACATTTTCATCCGCTGCGGCTACAAAGTCCATGCATTTTCGATCTCGCTACCTGAGAGACAACACAACCATTGGCATTGGCATCTTTGCGATCGGCTCTGCTGTTGGGGGTATTAAAAAGACACACGATCTAAGCAAACGTGCGTGTGATATGTTGCACATTTATTTCTAATTCAGCTAGCGGACGCAACTGGAAACAAAACTTGAATTGAATTCATACAAAAGAGGATTCTGGATTTGTTTATTACGGTGCGCGTATGGTGCTGCACCAGTCAGTCCAGAATCGGGCGGCTTGTTGGCTTATCGGTATCGTGACGCCGATTGACCAGCAATGCCTTGGAATGGGTTCGGATCGGTAGGTTCATGTCCTTTGGTCAAGTGTATTCTGTGCATTTGTCGCACCACGGCTGTAGACCCGGCAGCATCAAAGTAAAAACAAAAACCTTCCCCGAGTGTGGACTGCTATGCTAAGTTCTTCTTCTTATTATTATTCTTATTATTGGCGTAATGGCCTACACCGTCATGCCGGCCTTTTCAGGACTTGAGAACTAGGTAGCCGGATAGTCAGTTCTTGCTACGGCGAACGGTTCATACGCGGTTAGAACCCACGACGGGCATGCAGATGTGCGGAATGATGCGGGCCCGCTCCTATCCAGCGTGCAACTTGCATACTGCCACACTGTCTCCTGCTCGATGCATACGCTGCAGGCAGGGGGAAGGATGCATCTCCACGATAGAAAAAAACACCGTCATGAACCAGCGGTGGACCTAACGGTAGGCGGACTAGGCGGTCGCCGAAGATTTCTAGTCTGTAGTATGCCGTATGTCTACAAGTGGACAGAGTATTAGCGACAAGGGCCCCCGGAAAGATGGTCGTTAGGGCTCTGTGGCTGGAGAACCATTTGCACCTTCTCTCCCCCCATGGCGACAACAATTTTAGGGCCTGTGACTGATGATCGTAGGGGTCCCATGGCCACCCCCCCCCCCCCCCATCCGCCGGCAATTTAAGTATACTGTTCAATCTTCCAACAGCTGTGTGTCAGTACCCCCTCCTCAGGGGCCTCAACTCGTTTTTCCGCCTTTCATGAACACCTTCCTTTCTTTGACCGATGGATCATAACATTCCGGTAGAAATTACATTTGACGACAGTTTTGCATACACACGCACACTCACAACCATTCGCAGGATGCTTAGCATATCTATGTAATCCACAACAGACGAAAGCAAAAGCTTAGTGTTATGCTTAATGCTTAGCACGTTCAGTTCGATGGCAGGCCCCAGGGACTGCCAGTGGACTTTCCAGTATGCCGGTTTCACAATCAGCTTACGTTCTATATGCCGGCGGAACGGAATGTTGATGAAAATCAGCGCCAGGCTGAACGTGTTAGAGCGAATTAGGGTTCTGCGCGGTGCACAGCAAACCCTCCATCGTGCGCTAGTGATTCCGTAGTCATTCTTACATTGCATCGATTAAACTCATTGCGCTTTTTTTGGTTTGATTTGTGAAAATGCAACTTCATCGCAGCAATGTGTGTAAACCAAGGTGGAATGTATAATGAGGTGTAGTTATAGCGCTTTTGGCGATCCCCCCCTGGGCTCCGATTTTGACAGATGGTTTTCCGCTTGTATATGTATTGATGGATTGTTTACATTTTGCATGATCAATATTTGGTGGAGATCAATTTGGGTGAATATTTTAGTTTATTAGAACATAGCCCGTGATTTAAAATGGAAATTTTCCTTCGAGAACTAGAAGCGTTCGCCAAACGCGGAAAACTAACTGTCAGTTTTCTTCGTCAATTCTTCTTCCACCTAGCTGTCAAAACGGGCTTATAACTTGACCTGATATCTTTACGGTCCTTGGTGTAAACGGTTTTTTAAGCGCCACAGCAACTCATGAGCATTGTCCACACGCGAGAAAGAGATAGCGCTATGGAGGGAAAAAGCTCGGACGACGGCTGACAGCGATTGGCCGTCTGACGCACCAACACATTCAAACCTTCGAAAGCGCGCTCAGGCGAAGGGTACGAGGCGGAGCCAGGGACGGGTAGCTCGACGAGCTGCTTGACAAATTTGCCGTTGGAGGGAAAGAGATAGCATGATAAAATTCTCCGAACGGCTTGATATGATTCGTGCAGAAAATTCTAATATTGGGGTAGTTTCCGTTTTAAGTTCGTAGGCTGAAAATTCAGCCTGTCAGCTGTTTGCATTGTTTAGCACTTTTCGACCAGCTATCTAAGTAGGTATAATATACAGGAGTGCTTATCCCAAGGTGTATGAATTTAGAAAGCAAATTTTTATCGCTTCTGTTTCTGAATGAAGAGTGTTTTGAGTATTCATCAAGCCTTCAGAAAGCTTGTTTGAACAAAAGTTTTCACCCATCCTGTCAAAAAGAGATATTCAAATTTGGTTATAAAAACATGCTATGAGACCACCTGGACTACATACACTTTGATTCTAGATTCCACCTCGGGATCTCTTTAATGCACCTTGGGATAAATGTAAACAACACCGTGTTTACGACCAGGTACTCGAATCTAATTCTTGCTTTGAGGCTAGAATAATCTAGACCAGCGCTCGGCAAATTTTTGTGGTAAAGAGCCTGTTGGCACGATATCATCCTCGTGCTTATTAGATGCACCAAACAAAGTCAAAACAACGAGCTGTCAAAGACAGCTCGAATAGATGTAGCAAATAACACCAGATGGCGCTAGGAAACCAGAAAAGGATGAAAAGATAACCCTTTAGGCGAGACAACTAGCTGATCCAAAAATAGGGCCAATTAGAAACAAGTTCGGCAGCGGTCACAAAACAGGGTCAAACGGGGTCAAGACTGATCAGCTGTTGAAGAATAGGTGCCATTGAGACAGTTAGTTGCGAATTATCTACGAGAGAAAACAGACTAATTTTTAAACTGTGCGGCGAAAATTT
The DNA here is from genome assembly GCF_017562075.2 of Anopheles merus. NCBI lineage: Eukaryota > Metazoa > Arthropoda > Insecta > Diptera > Culicidae > Anopheles > Anopheles merus. Next base: position 333,500 of record NW_024427593.1, on the reverse strand, counting down.
ATAATACGCGAGCGCCAGTTCTAAGAAGGTCTAAAACGCAATTCAAATAAATACATTGTTACCAGGCGTAACAACATTTAAAAATTAGTGCGACATTCAACATTCGTTTAGATATTTTCTTCGAAATTAAAATCCGTACCAGTGTGCGTCGCGATGAGTACCGGGATTAATCGTGATGGCTGCGAGCGACATAATACCGTAAATATGGTGCCGTGCAATAAATGCTATGAGTGGTACAAATACGTGTGTGTCGGCATCACCGCGAGAGATGAATCCCATACAAGGAGGTGCGATTTGTGTGTGAAGAAGAGGGTAAAGTGCGAAGCGAAGGAGAAGAGGTGTCTAGTAACCCCAATGGAAGCCATCGCGAAGACGAGGAAGCCGGCTGAAAGCTGCGACGGCGAAAAAATAGCCAAAAGAGCAGCATATAGCGAGGGCGACGCCTCGGCGTATAAGAAGCTATCCACGGGGGAACAGGTACCCACATCGATCCCAGCTGCAAAAATGCCCCATACCACAAACGTATCAAAAAAGGCGACAATGCAAGCGGCACTGGCACGACTGATCGAAGTGCAGCGATTAGAAAAGGAGTTAGCTCTAAAAGAGTTCGATATCAAAATGGCCAGTCTGAATCTTAAACAGACAAAGATCCAGCTTCAGCTCGAAAAAGAGAGACGAGCGAATCGATCTGTGAACCATTCACGGATCACACAGCGGCAGCAGCTGCAGCAGCAGCCGCAACAACAGCTGCAGCAGCAGCCGCAGCAACAGCCGAAGCAGCAGCAGCAGCAGCAGCAGCAGCAGCAGCCGCAGCAACAGCCGCAGCAGCCGCAGCAACAGCCGCAGCAGCCGCAACAGCCGCAGCAGCAGCAGCAGCAGCAGCATCATCAGCATCAGCAACATCAACACCATTGTAAGATAGCAGTGAACGTTAGTGAAGCTGATGAGAAAGTGTGCATCGGAACGGTACCAGCAAATCCTGAGGCATTAGCAACCGTGGAACCGATAGTTTGTACCAGACAACATGCGTCGGCGCAGCCGGCCTTCCAACTACAAAACTGTTCTGTAGCCAAAGCACACGCGCAGCTAGACTGCGAATCGCGGGACAACGCGCTCCCTGGTGAGACGGTCCAATCTGGAGGAGCAGAACCGTTGACGATGTATGCGTTGAGATCCACGGTACTGAGGGTACCATTCCGCATGGTGTCTATCACAAATCATCGAGGACACCAAGGCATCGACACACAACGCACCCTGGACGAAAGGCCAGCGACAACGCTGGTGCCATCTGAACTGGCACAACGTGCTGGTGTAGCCGGTAAGCCAGTACCACCAGAGATGAGCTGGATGGTTGGCGTGACGAGAGATGGTTCGAGCATGAGGGAAACTAGATCGGCGAGGGCGGCGGGAAGCGACAACAGGCAATGCGAGTTTGCCAACACTCGTAGCAACATAAAGCTAAGTTTGCCACCTGAAGGACTTTTCTTCGCCTCATTAACAAAAACTTTTGCTCACTTTCAGGGACTGTCGATTCCGCCGTTCCTGAAAGGGGAGTCGAAGTTGATGACCGGAACACTACGCACCGATCTGGCAGCACCACCCGAGATAGGCAGATCCAGTATTCCGGCAACCGATAGAAGCCGGTCGAAATGGTCGGTCTACAGTTCCGGCAACTCTGCTGTGGCCACATTCCGTAGGAAGCTTATATGGAGCTTCACCAATAGCGTACAATTCCTGTGCACAACGAAGCTAAAAGAAAAAAATGCGCAAGTTAGTGAACACACACATACACTCACCGACATAAACAGAAGTAGGGTTATGTCTACACCATGCGCGTTGCGAGACAGGTGTACAGGCCGGGCGTATCTGTGGTTTCGCATCCAACAGACAATCGGGAGAGGAAAACGGAAAAAACTAACACCGTATGGAGATAAGAGAAAGTTGATTGAAGGATTGATCGTGTGGAAACGTAGGCGAAGTCGTATCCGTGTGCAATTCATAAAGCACAAAAAACACTTGCAGCGCGGACGTAGGCTATACACGCAAGACAGTTCCTATGACATGATCATGATAGCGAGCTGGCCGGATATAAATGAAGACTATCGCGAGTTATTAAGGCTAATATTCACAGTAGGATGTAGGATGTATCGTACTGATTTTAAGAAAATCCTTCCTTTATAAGGATTTACGGGGTGGAGTGTTGGCACGATATCATCCTCGTGCTTATTAGATGCACCAAACAAAGTCAAAACAACGAGCTGTCAAAGACAGCTCGAATAGATGTAGCAAATAACACCAGATGGCGCTAGGAAACCAGAAAAGGATGAAAAGATAACCCTTTAGGCGAGACAACTAGCTGATCCAAAAATAGGGCCAATTAGAAACAAGTTCGGCAGCGGTCACAAAACAGGGTCAAACGGGGTCAAGACTGATCAGCTGTTGAAGAATAGGTGCCATTGAGACAGTTAGTTGCGAATTATCTACGAGAGAAAACAGACTAATTTTTAAACTGTGCGGCGAAAATTTATAATACGCGAGCGCCAGTTCTAAGAAGGTCTAAAACGCAATTCAAATAAATACATTGTTACCAGGCGTAACAACAGAGCCAAATTAAGTAAATGATCAAGTGCCGCGGGCCAGGAGAATGCGGTTTTTTATCAGCGCTTAATTTATTACAATTTAAACTTTTAGAAACCTCTTAGGTATTATTGTTGTTTTTCTGTAATTATATCATCTAAGCATGGTTCAAAATTGATGATACCTGCTTTAAAAGCTAATTGTAACCTTTAATCATTTGAGAATCGGCAATAGATGGCCAAAAATGTGATTAGTCAAAAAATAACAAAAAAAGGATCAATATCGCTTCTTGAAGACCCCATCCTTCCACGCCGCAAAAAATATTGCGGATATTCCGGGGATGATACAAAAGTCGTAACAGCTAAAAATATACCCCCCCCCCCCACATCGCAGAATAGTCAGTCCTACGTATGCCGGCGCGGTTTAGTTGGGGCTTGAACCCATGACGGGCAAGTTGAACCCATGATGAGCAAGCAAGTTTTTAAGTCGTACGAGTTGACGACTGTACCATCAGACCGGCTTTCTTGAGAAACATGAACATATATATCAGGAAGCAAAAATCGCGTCCTCTGGCTTCGCAGCGGCAAACAATGACGCCAAAACTCACTGCTTTCATTTAAGGTTAATTTTAGCAGAATTTGGATATGACACCTTAGTCCGCAAACTGGTACAACACCCGTCACATGTGTTCCATCGATTTTTTCTGGACCAACATGATGGAAAAACTTTTCTCTAAAAATTTTGTCGAGAAAACTTAGGATGCCTTCGTCCATCATGGTGAAAATTCGGCATAACTGACGAAAGGCAACTCGCAAAGTCTGAGATAAATTTGTGCAAGTAAGCTTTCAAATGATGTACATGTAAAGAAATTGTCTCTCTTAGTTTTTTTCTACAGCTAGCCGAAAAAAGGCATTTTTTCTTGTAAAAGTTACGGGGATATTGATCTTGAGTTCAAACATACCGAACGATCCGTCATTCCATAGTCTTCTTCTTCTTCTTTTGGCTCAACAACCGTTGACGGTCAAGGCCTGCCATTCCATAGTACTTTAATTAAAATTGAAAGAGTTCGATGGCATAAAATGCTATTCTAAAAAATATTTAGTTATTTGTAAACGAATAGTTTCTTCCCATCTTTCAAAATCAGTCAAAACCTTTCGCGGGCCGAATAGAATGTTGCGGCGGGCCGCATTTGGCCCGCGGGCCGGACTTTGCCGACTGCTGATCTAGACTGAAAATTGCAGGCTAGTTTTGGGTGTGGTTTTGTATGGAGTATTTACATAATTTCAGCCTCCAACTGTCAAACTCCATGCAAAAAACTAACTAGAATCGTGAAGGGCCCCATTTTTGGCCTTCAAGTGTTTTTAATTCGTTAGCAAAAATGCAATTTTTATCGAACTTGAAGCAAATTGTACTGATTTGACATTTAATCTGTAATAAGTTTTATTATGTCTGCTTTATTACGTATACATCTGTTGCTCTCTAGTCCTCAAGCACCCCTACCAGCCAACATCGAAATAAAAAGGTAACAGATCCCAATAACTGTCTATTAATTGACAGCTCATGTGTAACTAGACGACTCGTCAAATTGTTGTCTTTTTGGTGTCTAATAAGCCTTATTAGAGAAACTGTCATAAACCTGTCCTGTATAATAGTTGTTATTAGATGATATATCCCAACAAGTGTCTAAATTCAGTCTTTAAGCAATTTTGTTAGAAAGATTGTCCATCTACAAGGATGAAATTGTCTAATTTGATGAAGAGTAACATTTAAGAAAGAGGCGGTATATTACGCCAAGTATTCAAAGACTCTGCTAAACACACAGCAACACATGAATATTGTTTAAGAAAACAATAGCAGTTCTGATTATTGCTGGCCTATTCAATGAGCCTTCACAACACAAACAATTTGTATATATAAAAACATTTGTATCACAATTATCTCAATCATAAACCTGAAGCATTTTATCTGTTTTTAGCGTTCCAATGTGAATAATTCTCTTTATCCCTCACTGCAGATCTACGAGTTTTCATCATCACTGGACTGGGTTCGAAACGCGGCTACACACACAATAATGATCTAGAATAAACACGAAAAAAGTTCTTTACATCAAACATACCCGCAAAGCGTTACAAATGTGATGGCGTAGAACCCTACAATTTTTTTCTGCTGGTGGTTTTGGTATTTACTGTCTAATAATTACTTTCATTCGTGAACTTAATAGATGCCTAATAGACAGACAGTCCTTGTCTATTGGGCTGACTAAGGCAGCGGTAATCGCTACTGCGGGCGTGTGGGCCTGCGATCGGAAAATTCAAAATTGTTTAATTCTGACGCATGCGGTTGCAAACTGTCACCCGCTGCGGGTGTCAAATTCCATACATTTTCAGAAAACGCACGCACGCCCGCATCAGCGATTACCGCTGCTTAATAGACATCTATTAACGATTTTGGCTGGTAGGTAAGTCTGCTGGATCATTCCCCAAGCAGTGTTGCTTGGGGAACGTATGAACTATCATACGCCAGTGTTGCCAGCAACCTTGCTGATTACACGCTTTCTTTTTCTTTTTTTACAAATATTTACAAACTTGTTATTAAAGCTAATTATCCTAATGCACTTAGTCTAATCCTATCAATATGAATCTATACTAACTATATATCAAATATTCTTGGAGTACGAAGGACGCGTCTGTAGGAGTTGAGAGGCGTATAGCAGGAATTAAATATCTAAGCATCGCGAAAAGGTCAGAAAATAGGAGACGGGAGGAAACTGTATTGCTCAACGGGCAGCCAAACAGAGAGAGACCAAAGAAAGGGAAGAGACCGAGAGAGAAGCGATGAAAACAAAAAGCGAGGCATGCAAAAAAATCTGACAGCAGGAGGTTGTTTAGTCTTGTGATTAATTGCGTAGAGGAAGGATCGGCAAGTCTGTATACAAGCGAATAAAATAATAAAAATGAGTGAAAATCATGACATTGACGCGTGCCTGTAAGTGTTTTTTGGGAATATTGATGGAACACGTCCGTAAGAGTGCAATAAGTCCCCTGTGAGGGTAAAGAAAAGACCCAAGTGACATTTGCTCGAAATTGTTTTTCCATATCTGCTCAATTAGTACTCGATACGCCTGAAATTGTGGTTTTGTGCGTGATCAAGTGTGTTGAAAGCACTAAGATTTGGCGTGTTCGTAAATTAGACTTTCTTCTATCGATGGACTATGCCGTCGAGCTCATTTTATATTCATAGCTTTAGTAATTGATGAGAAACAAAAGATAATTTTGTGTGTCATTATTTTATTTAAAAAAAATCAATATTATTTAAGTATAAAATGACTACATAACCCACTATAACGATAGGAAACATCATTTTCGATCGAATCTGGAAGAAAGCAACGAAAAAGTCTTATCACAGTTGATTTTACAGGACTTTTTCTAAATTCCCTTAAACTGGTGCAGTTTAAAGGAAGTTTAAGACTCCAGTTTAAGGGAATTTGTTCAAATTCCCGGTTATTCGTGCTCAAAAATGTCAATTGGGAAAGTCCCTTGTGCGGGTAATGAGCAGTCCCCTGTGAGGGTAAAAATGAAGTCCCCTGCGAGGGTAATAAGAAGTCCCCTGTGAGGGTAAAAAAGAAGTCCCCTGTGAGGGTAACAAGAAGTCCCCGGTGAGGCTAACAAAAAAAAACAATAAAAAAAAAATATAAAAAGAAGTCCCCTGAGAGGGTAATAAGGAGTCACCTGTGAGAGTAATAAGAAGTCCCCTGTGAGGGTAAAAAGGAGTGTCTTGTGAGGATAGTAAGAAGAAATAAAAGCGTCTCTAAGCAATGACAATTGATGGGGTGAGTTCTAGATTTATTGTTCTCCATATTCCGTGAGTCAAAATTTGACCGGCTTGTAAGAGTGTGTGTGCGTACGAGTCATATATATATGCGTGTATGTCGTACGTGTGTGTGTACATTTATATAGATATATGATAAAAAGTGGCACGTAGGTTTCAATTTGTAATGAACAAATGCGTACCATCATATCACATGAACGTTAGGAGAAACAAAAAGCCCACACAGTCACACACAGCATCTTGATACCGGACAGAAACGGAGTCGATTCCGATTATCCATTTTTTCGGCCGCGCTTAACCGTAGAGTTAATAATCAAACCTACAAGTATTGAACCTAAAGTTATTGCGTTTTAAAATTGACAACTTAAAGGTTAACAAGAGCCGACCGTTGTGAGAGACAAAATCTTTATGAGTTGAGCTTACTACCAGTGAGCTGGGAGGGTTTGGGCAGTGAAGAAAATAAGAATTATTTAGAGACATAAAAGTTAACTACTGGAATAGACTTGGAAATGGATAGAATCATTGGAAACAAAAAAAATCTTTTCTAATTTTTGCGTGTTTGCTATTTAAGGTTAGAGTATGTGCTAAGCGGAATATTTATCTTAGATTTTCATCCTCATGAAATTGTAGGTGGTATTTTTTTAAGGACCAATTAAGGAGATGTGTCAATTATTACTTGCATTCCGTTGTTATCCTTATTTATATTTTTTACTATTTCCAAGTTCATGAAATATGAAATAATAATATATAGACAGATAAATAAACTAAAATAGTTTAAAATATTAATAATTATAATTAAAGCGATACAATAATAAATAAATTATATTATATTCACTTTCACAATCCAGCTTGAAGAGCCTTTGATTCACACTTATCATACCTCAATATTGCTAGACAACCTAGTAAAGTACAGCGTTGAAATATTTATTTTATACACAACCGACGGACCATCGCGTCTCATCGGCAACCTTATAATTAAATTAAGGAACATATAAATAGACCTCTAGTTATAAGCTAACATTAAATATGACGTAGACGCAATTTCTCCTTGAACGTAGATGTAGACATACTAAAATCGAACAAATCTAACACTTCATTGAACTCGAGGGACATACGTATAATGGGGTGTCCCTGGCTATGGTTGTTGTGGGTACGCGGTACACGGAGATGGAAATTGGATCTACGAATCCGACACGGAGCGAACAAATTGATGCTGGCTAGTAATGCCGGGGAATCGATCTCTCCGTTAAGGAGCCGGAATATGAAAAGGCATTGGGCGTTTTTACGTCGAAAGCAGAGTGGTTCAAGTCCGAGAAGCAGACACCGCTGATGGTAGGAGGGCCGAGGGTGGTGGGATTGCCATGGAAGGAGTCGAACCGCGTACCTGGTGAGTCTCCGTTGAATGGCTTCGAGGCGATTGATGTCGCCAACGCCAAGCGGGCACCAGATCGGGCAGCAGTACTCCAGGCACGACCTTACGATGGCACAGAAGATCGAATTGACGCACATGGGATCGGTAAACTCGCTACAGGTTCGCGTAATTAGACCGAGTAGCTGGCATTTATCAGCACACACTTGGAGGGCGTTTCTGCTGCACCAGCTGTCGCGATTCTTAAGGATCATTTGAAGGCGTACACAGTCACTGTCGTTTCTAACTGGAGCGAATATGTTTACGTCGTCGGCGTACATTAGGTGTTGACCTGGCGGTAAAACAAAAGATAGATCATTTATATCGATGAGGAAGAGTAGCGGTCCCAAATTACTCCCTTGAGGCACTCCGGAGGAACTGATGAAGGAGTGAGAGCGATGAGATCCTATGCTTATGTAGTACGAACGACCAGTTAAGTATGAACGCAGCCAGGTGATGTGCCAGTCCAGGAAACCGAGTTTTTTTAGCTTCGAGAGTAGAATATCATGAGAGATACTATCGAACGCAGCCCTGAAGTCGATATATACTGCATCAACTTGAGTACCACGATCCATGTGGTCGAGGCAGAAACCAACAAATTCAGCAAGATTTGTGGTGGAAGATCTCCTTGGGAGAAATCCATGCTGACTAGGGCTCATATAGATTTGAACTGCTGTGAGTAGCGGATTGTATCGAATGAGCTCAAACACCTTTGCACAAGCGCATAGGGAAACAATGCCACGATAATTGCAAGCATGAAGTCGACTGCCCTTCTTATGGATAGGAACCATTCACGCGTGTTTCCAGGACGCAGGATACGTGCCACGCATAAGGGATTCATTAAATATTTTGGCAAGAATGGGTGCGAGAGATTGACAGCAGTGCTTCAAAATGTATGCGGGAATATTGTCAGGTCTAGATGATGTAGATGGTTTTATATCGCTGAGTGTGCGCGCAACTAGTGCTTCGTCAATTGTGGGTAAAATAAAGTCGATAGCATCCGATGGAGTATTGCGAGTGGCCTCAGCTAGTGTGTTAGGATTGTGTACAGGAAGGGTGAATGCATCAGCGAAACGATTGGCGAAAGTGTTGCAAATATCGGATGTATCGATACTAGTTTCGCCATTGTAGCTCATTGACGGAGGGATACTTCTTATATTGCGCTGTTTGTTCCAGAAGCTCCAGAACCGTGTCGGCTTAGAAAACAGCTGCCTTTCAGTACGGCGAATGAAGGAGCGGTAGAGCACACGATTTTGTCGATGATAATTGTTCAATGGATCGAAAAAAATTCTCCTATGCAGCAATGATCTCGTTCTACTGTAATCTGCGTAGGCTTTTGATTTTATTTTTTTCAACCGTCTTAAAGATGCAATACACCAATCGGGGCCAGACTTTCGTTGAGCAACAGGAACGCAGGAGTTAATCACTGAGCGCATAAAAACGCTAAAGAAATCGGTGGCTTTGTCGATAGTGGCAAGGTTGGAGCAGTCAAAATTGCCGTCAAACGACACAATAAGAGAATTCATACGTTCCACATTCGTTTTGAAGAAATTTCTATTGACTGTACTGCGAGTGTGACTGTTGGTGGTTGACACCCAGATTGATTTGCAATACCACTCAACTGAAATAATGCGGTACTATGCAACCCATCAACGAAATCGGTATTAGCCACGGAATTGCATAAAGGTGCATAATGCATGACAGAATAACATGGAGAGCAATCGGTGATTTCTGATGTATTAGTCAGCTCCCATCTGATATCAGGTTTATTGAAATCTCCGAAGACGTATAATAAATCGCTCGCTTTAATGCGGCTTGAAATTTCACGTACACTATCATGTAAAGCGTTCATCACTGCGGGTTCATTCGCATGACTAGGCGGAATGTAAACAACGCCGATGTAAACAGAGACACCTGGCAGCAATGTTTTGATCCAAAGTTGTTCCAGTATGGTATTAGACGATGCGATACACATGTCGGTATTGAAGAGGAACATGCAATTAAAATACCCCCACCGCGTGAGAGGGCACTGTTGGAAAGATTCCTATCGCACCTGTAGATATGATAATGATCGTCAGTGAGGAGCGAAGAAGGTATGGACTGAGTAAACCAAGTCTCAGTGAGAATGATAAAATCATATTCTGATTCTGATAGCGCCAGGCGAAGATTTGTAGTTTTCGTTCGTAGACCACATACATTTTGGTAGTAGATAGAGAGACTGCGATGAGCTGAGCGAGGTGCATCGCCGGATGCAGTGCTAGATTGCTATTCATCCGACGGGCCAGCGTCAGCAGATTCATCGGTCCGTTTAGCGTTTCCGCGCTTCGGTTATTCTTTAGGCGCGGCTAAGCATTCCGGAGGCGACCTGGTAGGTGTGGTAGTGACAAGCATTCGCTCATTAAGGTCCTGTTGTGGTTTGGTTGTAAACAAAGCTGCATCTGTGTTGGTCATATCATTTGAAGTCGCAACAGGCTGCGCGGGCGGATCTGTATTGGCAGTTGGTATCGGAGTGCTCAATCCTAACCGTTGGAGAGGATTACGATAAGTGTCTGTAATGAGAGTGGCAGGGTGATCGAGTGTAGGTTGAAGCATCGAATTTGTTTCGGCGCCTGCGAGAGCATTAGTGTTAATATTATTGGTCCGGTAGTCACGGAACTCACGGTACGTTAGAGCGGAGGGCCATGTCTCAGGTGAGAGAGCCTTGCTGCGTAGAGTGATTGGTATGCCCAATCTTAAATGAGACAAATGAGAGTACACTGGTGTCAGTGCCAAATTTCGTCAGACGGTGAACGAACACATCCCGCTTGTCGAGTGCTAGACGTACTTGCACCATGTGTGAGATTTGCTCAGTGGTGACCGATGGGGCAAAACGTGTAAAGAATAGCCACATTCGCATGTCAGTGTGTGGATTGATATCCAATGAATCCGAGTCAAGCGGCGAACCGGATCCTTTAAGTAGTGGTGATAGCGGCTTAATAGGTGGTGGCATGGTAGTGTTGGACGACGGTCCGCTCGCACTTACACTAAGTGAAGCGGCCAAGGATGGAAACTGTTGTGACGATGCAATATTGTTGACCTCTGAAGTAAACAATCCTGGATTCGATGATGCTGGTTTGCGATGAATGGGTTGTTGTGACGGCAAATCAGTGGCGATGTTCGACGAAAACAGAAAAGAACGGATCTCGTCGTTAAGCACTTTCAAGAGCTCGCGCTTATTATCTGTGAACTGTTGTGACAGCTCGTTACGCAGGCTTACTTTAAGGTCGGCTATGCTGGACAGTAGGTCGACAGAAGTGTGAGTGTACGGGGTGGATGACCTCAACACGGCCGTACGCGGATCCTTGTGAAACTTTACACTCTTCCTTTACTTCTAAATCCTTTACAACTTTACATTATACTCACAGAAATCGAGTAACCGAACTTTGTAATATATAGCGCAAAATATAACATATACATTGCCAATATGACAGGTCCTAAATAAGTTGCACAACGATTCTCAGTGATGATTTTCATCAATTGCGGTGTTTTTCTTTGGTGTACTGTTAACCATTGATTAATTCTTCTGTTTTATCCTTGAATAACCGTACGTTAATTATACTTTCAGTAGTAAAAATATTTCGCACGCCAAAGCCTTAACTATGTTGAAGGCATTAATGGCAGAGAAGGAGAGAAACCGGTTTCTCGAAGCACAGATAGAAGCAACACAAAAACGCCCTAATCACAAGAACGGTTGGTTCGAAGAAGATTCTGACGCTCAGTCTCTGGAGCCTCTGCCATGTTTTACTTCAACAACACGTGAGGTAACCACAAATCCACATGGAGTACTATCAACAATGACGGCAATGTCCTTTGCAACCTTACAAATGTCAAGCTGCATCCCAAAACAAGGAGAAGAATAAATTGATAGCAGTACATTTCAAAGATGGAAAGGTCAGTTCGAAGCAGCTATGGATTTTGCTGGAATTTCAGATGAAACCATGAAAATGAATGCATTCAAAATGAAAGCTGGGTCCAAGCTTTTGGACATGTGGCAAATGACACCTTCCGATAGTTCACTTAAAGTCAAAAACTCCGGTCTTTGGGGCAGAATAAAAACGAATCTGACTCATCTTACGTGAAAAGAGTAATTGAATGCGCAATAATCTACAACTATAAAAAAGATCAACTACTGGAGACAGTCGTCGACGTTTCATCCACACACGCCACGTACGCAAAGGTGCGAGCAATCGGCAGAAAAGTTCTTCGGAAGAGCGGATCACTCGTTGATTTTTTAGATCGTGTGCGTGCCTGCGAGATTAAAAGCATAAATTAAGAGACATTCGCTATAAAACATCAACCAAACAAAATAGGAGAAATAGCGTCTGTGTCTTATGGATCTCACTCAATTGATTCGTACAGAAAAGGATACCAACACAGTAATTCATATCGGCGGAGCTTCTCGACCAGGCAACCGACCAGCAGTTGGAGCAAAGGAGGATCATCACAACATGCAACGGATCGTTTTCCTTCAGATCGTAACGATCAGTGAGCGTTGTTGCAGATGCTTGGGAAATTATCATTTACCAGAGGATTGCCATGCAGCTAATAAGAGATGTTACAACTGCCAGGTCGTTGGCCACATCGAGAGAGCATGCCGGTTGATCCTGCAACACCTTTCAAAACGGCGCGCGACGGAAACAACCGAACCCGTCCAGACAACGAAAACTCGGAAAATTGCGGCTATCTCGGATAACAACTGTCTAGATGGGTCGGAACACGAAGAAGGAGCAACGAATTTTAACACCCAGCCTGAGGTCAGATAATTATCTGTTTTTCTATTACTAACACAATTTCTTACCATTCAAGTTAGAGCTCTAACATATCGTACAATACTACAATTATTAACGTTACATAAACACTTCTTAAAAATATGAAGATATATAAATGGAATCGTGTAACTTTAGCAGTATAAATATACAAATAGTATTTAATTGTTTTCAGTCTTATTAATAAAATTATAAGTTTAATTGAGTTAATCACTTATTCAAATTTCGTTTTTAGAAACATAAATCCAATGAATCGACAGACTTTTTGGAGTCAAACAAAATAAAGGAGCAAAGTGTTTTAATAAACACAATTGTACAAAAGAAATATGACGAATGCTGCGTAGTAGGCTATTTGGCTGGAGAGCTGATCAACTTTTTGATCGACTCCGGTGCAGATGTTAACACGATTGACAAGACCAACTTCGACTGCTTGATCGGAAGCAATCTCCGAAGAAACCTACTATACAGTAAAAAAAAACAGGCACAGATAGACCATTAAAAGCATACGGTGTACAAGATGAAATTCCTGTAATCGTATCCTTTGTAGCGGAACTATATATTTCCGAGGATCGACCTCGTCTTATGGAAAAGTTCTACGTGATCCCAAACGCAAGAGCATTACTTAGCAGAGGCACGGCGATAAGGTGTGGCGTATTGCAATTAGGTATGGAAGTACAAGTCGAGAACCTGGCAAGGTGTAACACTATGAATCTTCGGCCGGGTAAAATTTTAGCCGCGTTAAATGCGGGTAAATTCCCTAAATTCAAGGTCGCCTCCGCTATACTGAAATACGATAAGAAATTACCCCCGTCACGGAACGTCTTTACGAGCGTACTCCCAGCGTTTAGAAACAAAACAGAAAGACGACTAAAAACTTACTGTCGGCCGGCATAATAGAGCGCGTAACGTAACAGATGGATAGGTCATTTTATTCCTCGCTATTGGTGGTCCCAAATGGAAAATCGGATATCCGGCTCGTGGTTGACCTCAAAGGCCCTAATAAAAATATAATGAGGACGCCATTCAGAATGCCCACACTAGGAGCTATCCTAGCAAAAATCAATGGATCTCGCTGGTTTTCGACGATAGACCTAGCGCATTCTTTCACGTTGAGTTGCATGAATCTTGCCAAAATTTAACGAACTTTTTCGCTGGAGACGGAACCTATAGGTTCAAGAGACTTCCGTTTGGCCTTTGCAACTCTCCGGATATTTTTCAAGAGATACTCGAAACTATCGTACTGGAAGGATGCGAGGAAACCTTATTTATCAGGATCAATTATCTGAATGATAGATTTATGTACGGAAAGAGTAAAGAGGATCACGACGTGAATCTTCAAAAAGTTCTCCAGTGTCTGAGTGATCACAAACTTCCAGCTTAACACCTCTTAATGTATATTTGGGACAAAGGCTGTTAAATTCTTGGGTTTCAACCTATCCGGTGACGGGTGGAGGGTCGAAGACGACAAAAAGAAAGCTATAAAAAAGGCCCGCAGACCTGAAACGATTGCGGAATTAAAAAGTTTCTAGGGTTGATGAACTTTACCGAACGGTTCATTTCCAACAGAGCAGATAAAACTGCGAGGCTAATATCTCTGGCTAAAGCAGATTGTTTTTACTGGGAGAAAGAAGACGAGGACGAATTAACTACCTTAAAAAGGAATCCCTAAACTCTATCATGAGACTTGGTTATTTCGTTCACAAGGACGTCACTGAACTATTTGTAGATGCATCCCCAGTAGGCATTGGAGCAGTATTAGTTCAATTCTATAATAGCAGCAAACCACGAATAATTGCATGTGCGTCCAACATCCACCGAGCAGAAATACCCTCAAACGCAAAAGGAAGCGCTGGCAATCGTGTGGGGTGTTGAAAGATTCTCGTACTACCTCATTAACATTTTCTTTACAATAAGGACTGATTCGGAAGCGAACGAGTTTATTTTTAGTGGTTCACATCCTATGGGGAAACGAGCTATCACACGAGCAGAAGCATGGGCGCTGCGCCTTCTGCCATATCAGTTTAAAATAGATCGAGTTCCTGGACATTGCATCGTTGCCTACGCATTGTCTAGATTAATTCATAGATCACAGATAGACGACTCATTTGACGAGAGTAACGATAAACACGTTCTGTACTCACTGGACGCGCAAAGTATGAGTATCTCGTGGGCCGAAATTCAAGAGGCTTCAGAGAAGGACGACAAACTTTCCGGAGTAAGATCGGGGATTCGTCTTGGAAAATGGCAAAAAAACCTCACACGATACGAGTCAGAGGCAAAAAACCTGAGAGTTCTAGGTCCGTTGGTATTCAAAAATGATTTAGTCGTGCTACCTTCTGCTCTTCGCCTAACAGCTCTCGAGGCCGCTCATCGGGTCACATAGGATGTGGAGCTACAAAACGAATATTAAGAGAGTTGTTTTTGGTGGCCTAGCATGGCAAAAGAAGCAGTTAGTTTCGTTAATAGCTGCAAAACATGTATTTCAATTTCAAGAAAGAATCCGCGTATACCAATAGCAAGTCGCGAGCTACCGGACGGACCCTGGGAAATTTTTCAGATTGAATTCTTGTTTCTTCAAGGCTGTGGGACAGGAGAAGGCGGAGAGGAGGCTGTGTCCTGTTAGTTGTCGACACATATTCCCGTTACTTACAAATTTCGAAAATGAGATCAACAGATGCCAAGAATACTAATTCTGCCTTATTTAAGCTCTTTTCAGTCTGGGGTTTACCTTTGATCATCCAGAGTGATAACGGACCACCATTTCAGAGCACAGAATTTATAGGATGCTGGGAAGATAAAGGGGTGAAAATTCGAAAATCCATTCCCTTGAGTGCTCAGTCAAATGGGTTCATCGAGAGACAGAACCAAGGCATAATTAAGGCGATGGCGGCGGCGAAACAATAGGGAAGAAATTGGAGATCAGCTATGAACAAATACATACACGTGCATAACACACGCCGGCATCATTCTCGACTAGGTGTTACCCCATTGGAGCTTCTAGTGGGACAGAGGCTACAGAGGAACTTTCCCTTGTTTATGGGATACTAAGGAAGCATTGGACCGAGTGACGGTATGCGAAGATGACGCGGTAGCAAAACTGGTCAACAAACAATTCGCCGACGAACACCGAGGAGCAAAAGTTAGACACATCAGTACAGGTGATCGCGTCGTGGTGGCTATCCCACAAAGAACAAAGACAGATCCAACGTTTACCAGCAAAGAGTATACCGTTCTTAAAAGGTACGGAGCAAAAGTGGTTGTCGTTAGCGATACAGGCGTAAAGATAGCAAAGAACGTTAACGACGTTAAGCTGAAGGTAGATCAATTCAGGCACTACTCTCAACTTGCCTCGGAGGAAAAACAATCGCTTATGCCTTCTATACCAACGCACGATATAGATAAAGAGGTTAGAGAACTAGACAGACCAAAAAGGCCCGTGCCAATACCAGATAGATTCAAGGTCTCAGTTATGTACAACATCACATAGGTTAGGAGATCGTTTATTTCTAGGATTAAATCGCGTATAACGTAGAAAGTGATATTTTTACTATTTATATAAGTTCTTTAAGATACCATTCACTTTTAAAAACATAGTTTTTAACCAAACACTTGAAGAGTAGGAAAGGGGAAAGATGTAGGAGTAGAAAAGGTAGAGGCGTAGAATAGGTCAGAAAATAGGAGACGGGAGGAAACTGTATTACTCAACGGGCAGCGCATAGAAATTTGAAATAAGGCGAATGACGGAGAGAGAGAGAGAGAGAGAGAGAGAGAGAGAGAGAGAGACCAAACAAAAGGAAAGAGACCGAGAGAGCAGCGAGCGAAAACAAAAAGCGCGGCATCCAAAAAAATCTGATAGCAGGAGGTTGTTCAGTCTTGTGATTAATTGCGTAGAGGAAGGATCGGCAAGTCTGTGTACAAGCGAATAAAAATAATAAAAATGAGTGAAAACCACGACAGCGTCCACTTCGACTTTGTATAGGTTATCTGTATCTGGATCATCTGATTGAGATTCGTTATTTTCAAGATCTTCATTTAATGTTGATTCTGAATCACTCGCTGTACAACACGTGTCATAATCAGATTCTGTCCCTGTAACTGTTTCATTTGATTGATTTTCCAATGCCTCGGTATCTTGTATTTCTATGCTTTCAGTTGGCTGGTATCTATTTTCAACGTGAGATGCTGCCATACTTATGGGTAAACCTACACGAATCTCATCTTTTTGATGGAATATGTCATTGCTATTTGGGATCATATTTGCAGTTTGCACCAGAAATCTTCTATTTCGTCGAAAATGATTTCCAAAATTGTCTTGAACTATGTACGATCTACTGTTTACCTGACGAATGATTCTACCATTATTCCATTCCTTTCCGGTCTTTTTGCAATTAACTCTATCTCCTATGTTCAGGACTGGCAATGGTTTTGAAGCTCTATCATAGAATTTCTTTTGATATTGTCGCTTGGAAAATATTTTTTCTTTCGATGAGTTTTTCATCAATGCAATTGAGAAAGACCTATTGTCGCTACTGTTGTAGTGTTATACTCTAGAAGACGATATGGAAAATATTTGATATCGTCAGCTTCATAGCATCGTTTGATTATGTTTTTAGCAATAGCTACACCTTTTTTTTTGCTAGTCCGTTACTTTGAGGGTTTCCCGGGCTAGAAAATGATATATTAATATTTGTATCATTGCTATACGTTACAAATGCAGTAGAATTGAACGATACATTGTCACACCTGATTTGCGTGGGATACCCATATTCACAAAACACGCGATCTAAGACTGCCAGGACACATCTTATTGATTTTTCATTTAACTGTCTAGAAATAAGATACCCTGAATATTGTATAATATCTATAATTACGATATGATCATTCCCTGCGTATTCATATAAATCTATACCCACTCTCTCAAATGGATAAGTAGGAGGTATGTCTTGTAAAAAAGGTTCTTTTTGTTGGTTACGTGTAAACTTTTCGCAAACCTTGCATGATTTAACAAGTTAAGTGATGTCATTCGACAAACCGGGCCAAAAAACTGGAACCTGGCTCTTGCGAGAGTTTCTTCTATGCCTAGATGAGGAGCATGCAACCATTTGGAAATAGTTAGTTGCATGAGAGTAGCAACAACCAATCGATGCTCTTTAAACAACAATCCATTTTCAAAATGAAACAAGTGTCGATGCTTATAAAACAATTGTCCTAATGAATCTAGTTGATGATATGACGGCCAGCCCTGTTTAATATAATTGACAATTTGCTTGTATCTTTCATCATCATTGAGTTTACCTACACAGTAATTATAATTATCAGTCGATAAGTATGCTTTATTGGATATTGCATGAATCATCCCCGATAACTCGTTGCTTAAGTCTTTATTGTCTGGCAGTGCTGCTCGTGAGAAACATTCAGCTATAAGTAATTCCTTACCAGGTGTGTATTTTATGATCATTTCTGGATACTTCAATAGATGGAGGAACATTCGTTGCAAACGAGGAGTAACATTATCAATATCACGTTTAACCAGAGCTTCTAGTGGCTTGTGGTCCGATTGAACAGTGAATTCGTGACCATATAAGAAGTGATGAAATCGTTCACAAGCAAAAACAATAGCCAAGAGTTCTTTTTCTATTTGTGCCCACTTTTGTTCACTTTTGGATAGTGTGCGAGATGCATATGCTATTGCCTTTCCGTTTTGCATTAAAACACTCCCTAAACCATCTTTAGAACTGTCTGTTTCAACTGTTATAGGCTTGTTGATATCAAACATTGCTAGCACAGGTTGATTAGTAATCGTCTCTATTATATCGTCAACCTCACGTTCGTGTTGCTCGGTCCAAGACCATTCAACATCATTGCGAGACAGTTGTCGCAGTGAGGCGGTTCGTTTGGATAGATTTGGAATAAATTTGCCTAGATATTTTAGAAATCCCAGAAGACCAAGCACCTCTAACTAATTTTTTGGTCGGGGCATATCAACAATTGCATTTATATAAGGTTGATCTGGTCTTACAGGGTTTATCAGCATAATAAACAACTGTCTACTTGTTTATAACAATAGTCGTTTTGAATAGACACCACTGTCTACCACCACTCAGATGGTGTAAGCTACTCTGTCCAATTCAATAACACAATTTTCGCCTTCGATTGCACAAAGATCGGATTCGGCATGGTTTCTTGTGGTTCTTTTATAATTAACAAATTTAATGTTTTTATTTATTGAAATGTATGGTTTATACTGCATATTGCTTGAATAAAAGAAACGTGTTTGAAAATGTTTGGTTTTTGCAAAATTTGTCCTAACAAAACAAACTGTGCCGAATCTGACAGTTGCCAATTGTGTTAATGAATTGGACAGAGTAGCTTACACCATCTGACGTGTGAGCAAGTGGTAGACAGCGGCGTCCATTCAAAACGACTATTGTTATAAACAAGTGGACAGTTGTTTATTATGCTGGTAAACCCTGTATTGTACCATCAGATAATATGTGACCCATGAACTTGATCTCATCAGTTCTGTATTGCGTTTTGCCAGAGTTAAATTTTTTGTTATTTTGTCTACCCGCACAACAAAATCGAGCAGTTTTTGAGCTTGGTTTCTAGCTCGCTTTCAGCTTAAACTGATCGAGAAAGCGAGCAGAAACGTCCGAAGAACCGATCGAAGCTCTTGATCGATTAAGCGTTTACGGTCGTTCAAGAGAGCGCGAGTTAGCACATCGGCATCAAACTGCTGATGCGGCGGGTTGAATAACTTGGGTATCGATATGCTGATCGATATATGCATATCGATACCGTTAGCCGACCGGTCACATTAAGCGTTGGTAACAATACCCGCACAACAAAATCGAGCAGTTTTTGAGCTCGCTTTCTAGCTCGCTTTCCGCCGAAACCGATCGAGAAAGCGAGCAGAAATGTCCGAAGAACCGATCGAAGCTCTTGATCGGTTGAAGCGTTTACGGTATTTCGAGAGAGCGCGCTGTATGTGTTTGTCTCTTTTTGACAAAAAAGCTTCGGTACGCAACCGTGTTGGCGCAAAAATGATGATTGCCGAAAAATAGTTCACACCCATGTTCTCTTTTTCCCCTCCTTCCCCTTTTCTTCATCCTTTCACCACATTTTATCGTTATTGGTTCTTGCTCTCTATCTACATTGAGCGAGTGGCTGACAAGTTTTCGATCGCTTTGCGCAGCGGGTAATGGAAAATAAAGTTAGTTGGTTTCTAGGACTCGAAAGGTCCACTTCTTTCTAGCATCGAAGAAAGAAAAATAACTGGCGCCCGAATAGGGACCTGAACAAGTTAAACGGGAAATGTATAAGTCAAAAAAAATCCTAACATTAACAGTAATTAAATCTGTGGTCAAAGGAGCCATTATTAAGACAAAGCGAATTTTGGGACACCGTGGTAAACACCCGATTGCTGCCAGCAGGCCCCCAGTAGTCGAAAGGAATAAAAAGGAAACCCTGCTGTAGCTGCCCAACTTTCCCCCGCGGAAAACTTCATCAATGGAGATCAACTCAAAATTACTGTAAGTATTCAAACAAAAAATCCGAAATAATCATATTTTGGTGAACAATACAAAGCCTCGGTTTAATTAGTGATCGGTGAATTATAATTGTGACAGTGTAAAGTAAAGTGGAAGCTAAAAAAACCAAAAATGACCAATCCCAACTCCGAAATTGTTCTACGATCTTTTGTAGAGATGGGGAAAACCCCTGACTTTTTGAGGGACGTTCCAATTTTTTACGGAAACCCAAACGAACTGATGAATTGGATCTCGGATGTAGAAGATGTTTTTATCATGTATAGGGATCTTCCGGACGATTCGTTGCAGTTCCATTTGGTTGAACGAACAATCAGAAGAAAAGTCCGCGGAGAAGCTTCCGACGTACTAAACGCAAATAATGTAACATGCGCTTGGCATCAGATAAAATCAACACTGATGCTATATTACAAAGATAAGCGTGACGTGAAGACCCTAGACTATGAATTAACGTGTATAAAAAAGGGTTATTCCGAAAGCCTTGCCGGATATTATAGCAGAGTTAATGAATTACTAACCGCTATGATAGCACAAGTTCAAACGGATAGCAAATATTTCCTCCCCGCGAACGTTCATATAAATTATTTTAGGGAGAAAGCTTTGGACTCGTTTATAAGAGGTCTTGAAAAACAGTTATCTACACTGTTAAAAACTGCTGACCCGAAGACCCTTAGCAAAGCATACCAATTTTGCCTTAATTACTTTAAAATGGACATTCGATCAGCACCTTATAAGAATCAGTATGGTAATCAAAACTCCTCTAATGCTCCTAAGCCAAAAGATCTAGGGTACGAACCGCAACCCTCCAGGGTAGCACCTAGAAAAATTGTGTATCAACCAACACCCCCTCCCAGAACAGCCCCTCCAGCTCCACGTCCAGCTCCACGATACCATCCAGCTCCACATTAAGTTCCGAATCACCAATATGCCTCCCAGAGACAATACCCTGAGCCAATTGAGGTAGACCGAAGCACAAATCCAAGAAATATTAATTATAGAAATAGACCCTCGTATGGGGAAAAAAGACCAAGACCTGCATCAAGCCAGGAAGCATGGGTAAAGAGACAAGCTCACCCATTGCAAGCTCATCAAATGGATAGCAATGACTACCATTTACAAGAACAGATCAGGGAACAGTTCACTGATGAATATGATATTACAGAAAACAATCAAAATATAAATTTACAGCACGACCATGATCCGCAAGAGGGATCAAGTAGAAATCATCAGAACCATTTTTTAGAGTGGGAGATGAGTTGGTAGTTCCCTGTCTTGCGATTATTAAACTCAAAACTACCATTGGAACTTTTCCATTCTTAATAGATACAGGTGCTAATATTAATTTAAAAGATCCAAAATTAGCACAATCATACGAACACAGCAAGCCGTAAAAATTTTCTATAGGCCAAATTAGTAGTGCAAACAGTAAATTTTCTCCCACATATGCCATTGATATAATTTTTTTCCATCCTAAAATTGATTTCGAAGATCGCTTTTTACTTCACCATTTTCATAATTATTTTTATGGTATAATTGGCAACAGCATGATGAAAGCTTTGGATGCTATAATAGACCTAGGAAAAGTTCAAATAACATTAACTAGAAACGGCAACAAGTTTGTTGTCCCAATTTCATATTATTCACCGCATAATCATTCTTCTCACAATTTAATCCGAACATCTCACCTCTCAAAATTAGAGTCAGAAAAACTAAAAAAGGTGTTGGAGATAAATAGCAATTCATTTTATAAACCAGTTACTAAATTAACTTGTACAACTAATATCGAATGTACAATACACACTACGGATAGCTCCCCAGTTCATCAAAGAGTTTATCCTTACCCTGCTGCATATGCTGACGAAGTAAATAAGCAAGTGGAAAAATTATTCGAAGATGGAATTATTAGACCATCTCACTCGGCTTGGACATCCCCGGTATGGATTGTACCAAAATAGTCAGATGCGTCAGGGCAAAAAAAAATCCGAATGGTTATAGATTATCGCATGTTAAATGCCAAAACCATCTCTGAAAAGTACCGAATGCCTGAGATAAACTACTAAATAGACCAATTAAAAGGAAAAAAATATTTTTCATCGTTGAATTTAGCTTCCGGATTCCACCAAATTTAGATGAAAGAATCGGATATCGAAAAAAACAGCATTTGCTATTAATAATGGCTAATACGAATTCACTAGAATGCCATTTGGCTTAAAAAACGCTCCGGCAATATTCCAAAGAGCGATTGATGATATTTTGCGAAATTTTATTGGAAAGATATGCTACGTCTATATAGATGCCGTTATAGTTTTTGGAGATAGTTTGGATAACCATCTAGAAAATTTAGATACAATTTGGAAAACATTAAATAATGCAAGATTAAAAATTCAATTAGATAAGTCAGA
The DNA here is from genome assembly GCF_017562075.2 of Anopheles merus. Taxonomy (NCBI): domain Eukaryota; kingdom Metazoa; phylum Arthropoda; class Insecta; order Diptera; family Culicidae; genus Anopheles; species Anopheles merus. The sequence continues at coordinate 310,933 of NW_024427593.1, read as the reverse complement.
ATTCCTGCGTCAAGAGGTAGAATTTCTAGGTTTTATTATTAGAGCTGATGGAATAAAACCTAATGAGAACAAAATCGACGTAATTAATAAATACCCCGTGCCCAAAACTATTAAGGATTTGCGTGCATTTTTTGGATTAATGGGCTACTATCGACGATTTGTCAAAGATTTTGCTAAAATAGCAAAACCTCTGACAAACATTTTAAGGGGGAAGGGATCTGACATATCGAAAAAGAAAATTACTTTAGACTTACATGACATTGAATGTTTTAATAAAATGAAACAAGTATTGTCATCAAGCGATATTTTAATTTATCCAGATTAATTTATATCCAGATTTTAATAAGCCATTTATTTTAACAACAGACGCCTCAAATTTCGCAATAGGATCAGTTCTCTCTCAAGGTGAATTAGGCAAAGACAAACCAATCCACTTCGCCTCAAGAACCTTATCGAGGACAGAAGAGAAATATTCAGCTCCCAAGAAAGAGATGCTTGCTATTTTTTGGTCATTGCAAACGTTCCGTAACTATCTTTATGGAGCGAAAGTTAAAATAGTAACCGATCACCAACCCCTGACTTTTGCACTATCACCAAAAAATACGAATGCCAAATTAAAGCGTTGGAAAGCTTATTTGGAAGAACATGATCATGAGATTTTATACAACCCTGGCAAAGAAAATGTTGTGGCTGATGCCCTCAGTAGAATAGTATTCTCTGTGTCTGGTACACAACATTCTGCAGAAACTAGCCAAGATTTCGACATTATCTCTACAGAAGCCCCATTAAATGTTTTTCAGAATCAGATTATACTAAAGGAAGGGAAACCGAAAACAGTATTCGAAAACCCGAAATAACGAGAAAATTATGCCCAAGTTAAGTTGATTCAATCGCGAGCAGCCGTTGATATAGTTCCAGCCGTAAAGGAAATTTTAACAAAGTACCACCCACCAAAAATATTAGTCATGGATGGTGAAAAATCATTCGGCACTCAGGATTTAACCAACTTCTATAAAGTCCACAATATTCAGACCTACTTAACCGCTACTGGTCGAAGCGAGATGAACGTTACGATAGAAAGATTTCACTCAACCTTACTCGAAGTTTATCGTATTACAAAATCCGAACAAAAAGATATGCCCATCCCTGACCTTGTCCAATCCTCAGTTCATAAATACAATTCATCAATCCATTCCACAACTAAACATACTCCATATGAAACTATCCTACCTTCCTCCCGGTCATCTGATATTTGCGAGAACGTTTATAAGAATTAAAATGCCAAGCAGAAATACGATCTTTTGCTATACAATAAAAACACAAACCAAGATACAAAAAGATTAAAGTTAAAAATGTTAATAGGGGCATAATTACAACCGAAGAATATCGCAAAGTTCTTGTTTTACCACGATACTTGTGTGTGTGTGTGTGTGTGTGTGTGTGTGTGTGTGTGTGTGTGTGTGTGTGTGTGTGTGTGTGTGTGTGTGTGTGTGTGTGTGTGTGTGTGTATGTTTGAGTGTGTATTGGTGTGTGTTTGTGTCACAAGTATGTCGTTTCGGATAGATTTGTAAGTAGTTTTTGTGTTTTGTGTTACGTTTTTGATGTAATAAGCAGGACCACCGCCCTCGCGATCAGTGTTTCTTCGATATATTAACAATTTTACGGTCTTCTTTCGCCGTGGTCTTCTGAGGACGTCCGGTTGACTTGCGCGTTTCGGTTGTCCAAGCGCGTTTCGGTTGTCTAAGCACGTTTCGGTTGTCCGGAGCGCGTTTGCCACAAAAGTGCGCGATCGTTCCATCACGAACTCGATCGTTTTGCGCTTAATGCCAGCAGCCGTCATTCGCTTTATAATATGGCGCTGATAATCGGTACAATGTTTACCTCGACCCATTGTAACTAACATTGCTTGCTTGGACCGTCAAGAACGCGTTGGTTAAAAACTTGGACACGGCTGATCCCGTGCTCTGCCTGCGTTCTGCTTCTATACGTGATGAATTACATCGTTGTTGAGCAGCGAAAAAAGCGTATGGATAAAAACTATCTATGAGTAAGCGAGTGAGCGTCTACCCTTTTAAATCGAGAACAGAATACTGCCGCGCTCATGAAACGAAACGCCCATTGAAAAGAACAACTGCGCGCCAGGTTAATGCACGCACAAAGTTTCCCATGCGCACACAACGTTAAACGCAGATATGCACGCAGGCCTTTCAATGGCATGCACTGGAGAAACCTGTGAGGGAATGCCGAGTTCATTGCTATTGTGCGCATGTCCATCTCGCACCGCTGTCGCATTGACATTAATCAAACAGCACACCTGCGTTCTCGTCCGTAGAACAAGCGCTGCTGTCGATGCAAGCTTTAGCTTTTATCCAAGTGAGACAAGTGTGCACGCTGTTTAACATGATAGCGCGCGCGCGCGCGCGCACACACACACACACACACACACACACACACACACACACACACACACACACACACACACACACACACACACACACACACACACACACACACACACACACACACACACACACACACACACACACACACACACACACACACACACACACACACACACACACACACACACACACACACACACACACACACACACACACACACACACACACACACACACACACACACACACACACACACACACACACACACACACACACACACACACACACACACACACACACACACACACACACACACACACACACACACACACACACACACACACACACACACACACACACACACACACACACACACACACATACACACATACACATACATACACACACACACACACACACACACACACACACACACACACACACACACACACACACACACACACACACACACACACACACACACAAGTAACGTGGTAAAACAAGTGCGCGGTGCGATGAAATAAAGAGGCCCTATCTTATTGTCCGATACTGTACCAGTTCATCCTGCGTAAGCTCTCCTCGTTGTTTCGGTTTACCCTTTGGACAATTTGTTATGAAGCGGTATACGTATGCAACTGCTCGTTGCAGTCGTTGCCACTTAGAAAAACGAGTGAACTCTAATAGTGGCATATAAATTGAATGGTGCAGTAATTTGTGGCGTATTTCTTCGTCCGTTGCACCCGGTTCCATTTCCTTTTTTGGCCACTCACTGGTCGGTTTCCATAGGAAATCGGGACCGCGGAACCATCTGCTGGTGGGCCTGAGTTCCGGAACCCTTTGCCATTTTGTCCCTTCATGGGCTACGTTCATTTTCGTGGACACCCAGTACCAATCTACAGCATTTGAGGTTTCCACAATTTCGCTAATGCGTACGGCAACGAATTGGCTATACTTTCGGTGATCTGCATTAATCCAGCTAATGACGGTTCGTGAATCCGTCCAATACACTTGACGAGTGATTTGCAGACAACTGCCGACTGCCGCTTGAAGCTCTAACCTTGGTATGGATGTGAAGGATATCGGTGCAACTTTAGTTTTTGAGCCCACCAATGCACATTATATCAGCCCGTCTCTTTCAAATCTAAAGTAGGCTACGGCAGCCATCCCGTTTTCACTGGCGTCACAAAAGATGTGAAGTTCTATGTGACATTGATTTAACTGCGTGGCCTGCCGGTAACACCTCGGTATGCTCACAAATTGTAAACTAGGTACATTGGATACCCATGTTTGCCATTTCACAAGCAAACTACCAGAAATTTCTTCATCCCATTGAGTCTTTGCGCGCCATACTTCTTGCAGCAGAATTTTCAGGTACATGAGAAGGTGACCAAATAGCCCCGGAGGATCATATATAGACATGAGTATTTTCAAAATCTCTCTCTTTGTAGGTACTCGTCCTTGTAGTAATGTATGCGGCTTATAACGTGGAGAGATTTTGAACGTAAACACATCCGTCTCCGTGTTCCACCACATGCCAAGTACTTTCTCTGCCGCAAGTTCAACTTCGACGGGTACTTCTGCTCCAGGCTCAACCCGTTTCATTGCAGCTTTGACCTTTGATGAATTGGACAACCAATTATGGATCTCAATATATATACATACATACATTCGCATATGTATCTATTATATATATATATATATATATATATATATATATATATATATATATATATATATATATATATATACATACATATATATCTATATATATATATATATATATATATATATATATATATATATATATATATATATATATATATATATATATATATATATATATATATATATATATATATATATATATATATATATATATATATATATATATTCTACACCCATACTAAGGAACTTATACAAAAAGTCAAAGTTATTGTTAAACAAAAAGAGAAGTACAAATACAGTTGGGACGCTATTAACGAATTCATCAACGAAACAAGCCTGGCTGCATTTGTCGCAGGACTAAACGATTAATTTTATGGTTATGTTCAAGCAGCTCAACTACTCGATCTGGAAAGCATGTATTGCTTTTCTTTGCAAATTTGAATCTTTTCCCATGGAACATAAGCGCACTTACCGCCAACAGAGTTCAGGCAATAATGGGAATGCAAACAGAGTGCAGGAAAGTTATAATAAAAATGGCACAAGATCATATGATTATAATAGCACCGACCCCTCACAACCTCAAACATCTAAATCATTTTTTCTAGTTCGTTCACCAAACGGCACGGATACATCGACTACCAAAACCAAGTTAACGATAAACAGAAATGAATTCAATAACAATGAAACATTTGACTGCAAACAAAACGACGAGGACGAAAGTGATAAGATTTTAGTAAATTTTTGGGAGGCAAGTACAAAACATCCTCCAAAGTAGACTATCTTCCTTATATCCTGTGAGAGAATAGTGTTTCAAAAAAGGAAGTAATATTGTTAATAGACTCAGGATCGAACAAAAATCTCATCAAGAAAGGAATCATCCCCTCCGTTGAATTTTGTGAAGAACAATGATTAAAAATATAACGGGTGACTATTGTATCAAAACAAAAGGTACAATTAATCTACTTGGTCATCGATTACCTGATCAAACTTATTACGAAATGAACTTTCATAACTTTTTCGATGGTATTCTAGGGTTTTTAGCATTAGAATATTTAGCAATGACCGGTGGTATTTTGAACTATAAAAACGAAACACTTACAATAGAAGAAACTTCCTTGCCTTTTTTAAAATATATTCCCGCTCAAAAGCAATATAATCATATAGTAATAATAAACACGCTATCAGACGGTGATTGCTTTGTACCAAGCTACCAAGTCCTTTGCAAAAATGCTGTAATTCAACCCGGATTATACCACGCTAAAAACAAGCAAACAACTGTGTTTTTCATTAGCCCATGCAGTTGTCACTTAATGAAAAGGTATTTGGAATAAATGTTAACAATTTTGAAACGATTTCCCCTATACCGCTTCAAGATAACGAAAAACGAGACGAACTAGTAATTGAAAAACTTATTGCAACAGAACATCTTTCATTGCTAGAAAAAAAAATATCTATTGAAAACAATTCTAGACAATCAACAAGTTCTGTGGAAAGAAAATGAAAGGATAAATCAGTAAAAATCTGAATGTCGAATGTAGATGCTATGTAGAAAGCGGTTACAGGGTTACGCGGAATGCAGGGTTACTTACTTACTTACTTATCCGGCGCTACAACCGCTTTGCGGTCTTGGCCTGCCTCAGGAGTGTCCGAAACCGCTCACGGTCTCGCGCCTTCGTCTGCCAGTCCGTTATCCCGGCCTTAATGGCGGACGCCTCCACGCCATCTTGCCACCTCAATTTGGGCCTACCGCGCCTCCTCTGTCCTTGTGGACGGCCTAAAAAGACTTTACGGGCTGGGTCGTCCGTTTCCATGCGTATAACATGGCCAGCCCACCGGAGCCTGGCGAGCTTGATACGCTGTACGACTTATCCTTCTGAGCATCTTCCTCTCGAACGCGGCTAAGAGGGTTTCGTCAGATTTGGACAGTGTCCATGTCTCAGAGGCGTATGTGAGTACTGGTACTATATAGGTACTATATAGTCCCAGCTTCGTCCGTCGCGACAGGTTCTTTGAGGTGAACTGTTTTTTCAGGCTGTAGAATGACCGGTTGGCAGCCAGCATCCTTGCGCGCAACTCAGCTTCCATGCTATTGTCGTTACTGACCTTTGATCCCAGATAGGTGAATTGTGGGACGACTTCAAAAGTGCGTTCACCTATCTGCACGTCACGCCTACGTAGATTCTGATTATTTGTTAGCGGGCCCGCTGATGTTGCCACCATCAGTTTGGTCTTTGCCTCGTTTATCTGCAATCCGAGGTTCTCTGCCGCCTGCTCGATCCCTTGGTAGGCTTCTGCTACATAGGAGAGCCGCAGACCAATGATGTCTATATCACCAGCGTATACCAGGATCTGGGTTGACTTATAGAAGATGGTTCCCGTAGTCCCCACCCTCGAGTCACGGATGGCTCTCTCTAGCGCCAGGTTGAATAAGAGACAAGCAAGCCCGTCCCCCTGGCGCAGACCTTTGGTGGTAGCAAAAGGTCCTGAGAGTTTTCCATCCACCCTCACCTGGCATGTGACGTTGGTCATAGTCATTCTAACTAGCCTTATCAGTTTGGCCGGGATTCCAAAAGAGCTCATAGCGTCATACAGTTTTACCCTGGCTATGCTATCATATGCGGCTTTGAAGTCAATGAAGAGATGGTATGTGTCGTGTCTGTATTCAGCCATCTTCTCCAAGATCTGCCGCATGGTGAAGATCTGATCAGTGGTAGATTTTCCGTTTCGGAATCCTCTTTGATAGTTTCCGACTATCTCTTCGACGTGCGGGACAAGGCGATCCTGAAGGATCAGGGAGAATATTTTATAGGCGGTATTCAACACCGTAATACCCCTGTAGTTGTTGCAGTCCAACCTATCTCCTTTCTTGTATATGGGGTAGATGATGTCGAAATTCCAATCACAAGGCATCGATTCGCTATCCCACACCTCAGTAACAATTTGATGAATCTCGTTTTCTAGTCGTGCACCTCCATTCTTGACCAGTTCGGCTGCAATTCCGTCGGTTCCGGGTGCCTTGTTATTTTTCAGCCGACGGATAGCCTTTCGTGTTTCTTCTATGCTAGGTGGCAGTAGCATGACACTATCTGCTAGTGGCGCTTCTAGCTGTTGGCTAAACTGGTCGTTGAGTAATTCATCAAAGTACTGAGCCCACCGCGAGAGGACCTCTGGCTGGTTACAAACCAGATCTCCATCCTTGTTGCGACAGCAGGTTACCTTAGGTACAACGTTGTTTCGGTGACCTGCTATCGCTTGGTAAAACTTTCGTGTCGGTCCGTACGCCTCTCTGGTTTGCTCGAGTTCCCGCATGTTTTGCTCTTCCAAAGCATGCTTCTTGGAGCGGTGAACTCTTTTCTCTTCGCGTCTGAGCCGTGAATATTCCTCTGCGCATGCCCGCGTTCTATGCCGTTGCTGCATTGCTCGGTATGCAGCATTCTTACGTTCGGTCACTTGTCTGCATTCATCGTCGAACCAGCCAGATTTGGTGTTGCCACGACGTGGTGGGAGTATATTTCTTGCACGGTTTATTATTTTTGTTTTTAGAGCGTTCCACCTCTCGCTCGTAGTTTTGTATCTGTCTTCTGGTAGTAGAGACTCTTCTAAAGCGGTTTTGAATTCCTGTTGGACAGTAATGTCCCTTAGAGAGTCCGTGTTGAGCCGAGGCTGCGTGTTTTCTCCGCCCCCATTGGCGCGGGTGCGGGCGATTCTACAACGTATCACTAAGCCAACCAAGTAGTGATCGGAATCGATATTGGCTCCTCGATATGTTCTGACATTCAACAGACTCGACTGTCGTCGGCGGCTTATTAACACGTGGTCGATCTGGTTGAAGGATTCTCCACCCGGGTGCGCCCGTGTAATTTTGTGGATTTTTTTGCGCGCAAATTTGGTACTTCCTACAACCAGATTGTTCGCTGCGGCGAACTGGACCAATCTACTACCATTATCATTACTGTGCTCATGCAGACTATGACAGCCAGTGTATTGGCGGTACATTGGCTCCCTACCGACTTTTGCGTTGAAGTCCCCCAGGATGATTATGAGGTCATGCCTGGGGCACGCATCTACAATTCTAGTGAGGCGGCCGTAAAAAAGGTCCTTCTCCTCTTCCTCTTTATCTTCGGTAGGGGCGTGAACGTTTATGAGGCTTATATTAAAGAATTTGCCTCGCATGCGCAGGGTGCATAGCCTATCGTTTATAGCCTTGAAATCAATGATTGCGGGTTTCAACCGGGGACCTACGGCGAAACCCGTTCCGAGCACGCGGTGGCGGTCGTGGCAGCTGTAGTATATGTCGTAGCAATGCTTACCACGCCTGTTGTGCACACCGTTCCCTAGCCACCGAATCTCTTGTAAAGCTACGAGGTCCATGCTCAGTGTGGCTAGGGCATCATCAAGTTTTTTCAAGGCTCCGGCTTCGCTTAGAGTGCGTACGTTCCATGAGCCCATTTTCAGAGTAGTCCGGGGGCATTGCGTATGGTCGGTATCGGGATGTCCGTTTCGAAAACTTCTGTGGCTTTCCGTAGTCGTTGATTCATGGGACTGGGTGACTGGCCCCGCGCCCACGTGACCGTTTTGTTTAGCGTCGGGTTGCCCCCCCGACGTTCAGGCACCCAGTTTCCCGGGATACCCACCCCCTCCTGGTTCGCCATGTGCCACCATCCGCCCGAGGGGTTGGGTCAAGCCCGTGTACCCAAGCTTGAATATGTGGAGGCACATGTTACCACTCTGCACGACGAGGACGTGTCGGAATAGGAGTTGGATGGGAGAGCCTGTATTATCCCTCAATGGGGCTTCGGATCCCATCCCATTACAGAGCTGCAGGGAATGCAGAGGAATGCAGGGTTACGCATACGTAATTACTCTGGTGGGAGAGAAGAGACGTCCTCGGCTCGTTGCATGCATTCACAATTAGAAGTTTTTTTTTTATTCTCTTTTTTTCAAATGCGTTCTAATAGTTCGAACTTATTTCTACTTATTTCCTGTCTTAACAAAGACCTTAAAAGTTGGTACTAATTTTACTTAGTAATGAGAGATTTTTACTGATTTATCCTTTTCATAAGTTTTTGTTGAAACAAATATTAGAGGATCACCTAATACTATTTATTATTTCATTCGTAGTTTGTTTTAATTCGTTTAATTTTTCCCTTATGTCTTTTGATGCCTCTTACATTTTCAAAAGTTCGTACTTTTATTTGACATGCTTTTGATTGCTCTTGCCTGGGTTTTTGTTCGTATGTTGGGTATTACAAAAACGTCTTGATTTTCAACGATATTTGGAGGGTTTATCTTAGTTTCGTTTCTAGCTGTTTGTCTTTTCGTAGCTTTATCTAAATTATGCTTTGCTTCTTTAAACAATTTATTTGCATTTTCTAGTATTTGAACTTCACTTCGCTCATTAGATTGGTTAAATGTCAATTCGTTTGGAGTGAATTTCGTGGATTAGTGTATCGAGTCATTGTATAATTGTAATTGTAATTGTAATGTAATGTAATTGTATTACTGATATCCTGACCATGGATTTTGTATCATGTCCAGTGTATTTATGTTTGTTGGAATTGTAAATTTCTGTTATGGTGCTGTGAGTTTTTTCTACTTGTCCGTTTGACTCAGAGCACGACGCATAATTCAGTACGACGCCTAAGGAAGATAAATAATTTCCCAGTTGTACAGATCTAAAAGTAGTTTCATGATCCGTTATTATTTCTTTGGGAATTCCATAAAGCGCAAAATACTTGGTGAGTTTTTGTTGAACTTGAGCCATATTTTTGTTTCTTAAGTAGAAAATCTGGAGGTGTTTTGAAAATGAATCTACAATAGACAAGAAACTGCAATTATTAGTTATATAGATGTCCATATGTACTCGATCTAATGGTTTGCATGTGACTGGCCGTGATAATATTTGTATATGGTAAGGCTTTCGTTTGTATTTTTCTGTCATACAGATCTCACAACTGTTTACAAAATTTGTGATGAAATTCTGCATTCCCGGAAAAAAATAACTACGTCGTAGCTTATTCTCTACTTCTGCAATTCCTCGATGGGCTCTATTGTGTTCAGTTGATATTAGAAAATTTTGCCTATCTGTATCTGGAACGTCTTCTACTGTTTTTGTTGTAATTATGAAGTGTCCTTTAATCGAAAATTTTTATTTTACAGTATTTTGGATCAGTTGCAATAGTTCGGTTGGTGCGTATATTGCTGTTTGTTTTCCGTTGTGAATTTTGTTGATAAGGCTAACAATATCATCAGATTTGAATTCTTTTTTTATTGTTGATTTGTTGTTCTATGAAAATACGGAAAAGGGATTTCATTGATGGTTTCTTCTCCCTATCTGATATTTTGAATATGATTTGATTTTTGTAATAGTTTATTGGGCGATGTGTCACATGAACGAAGTAATCGCCAGAATCATCAGCGGAGTGTACAGTAGAGCAGCTATCTATTAAATTTCTAGGTATGTTATTTTCATTGTTTGAAGAAGTATCTGTTTCATTCATATTTACTTCGGGAAAACGGCTTAAAGCATCAGCTACTACGTTTCCTTTGCCTTCCTTATATTTTACGTCATAATCGAAATCTTCTAGCTCGAGTCTCCAGTTTAATATTTTTGAATTTTTAAATGAGGTCTTTATGAACAAGGGTTTGTGATCGGTAATGAAAGTAAATTTTTTGCCATACAAATATGCTTTGTATTTTCTCACCGCCCAAATTATCGCTAAAGCCTCTTTTTCGGTGGTTGAATAATTGCTTTCAGTTTTGTTCAGTGTTCTATTTCCAAATGCGATTGGCCTTTCATGATTTTCTTGCACTTGCGATAGAACGGCACCTAACGCATGATTACTTGCATCGGTTGTAAGAATAAA
>NW_024427593.1:272500-295000 GCF_017562075.2 Anopheles merus | reverse complement strand
TCTGGTGGTACAGTCGTCAACTCGTACGACGTAACAACATGCCCGTCATGGGTTCAAGTCCCGAATAGACCGTGCCCCCATACGTAGGACTGACTATCCTGCTATGGTAACAATAAGTCACTGAAAGCCAAGCTCACTTCACTAGTGGGTACAGGCAGGCCTTGACCGACAACGGTTGTTGTGCCAAAGAAGAAGAAGAAGAAGAAACCCTGTATGAGAAGGGGGGGGGGGGCAAGTTGACTGATACCCCAATGTGTTTTCGAAGTTTCGGCGGTTTGACGACAAAGGCACTTGGTGTGTTCACTATAGACGTCGAAGTGGACAATAATGTGTTTAGTTTGGTACCCTTTTACGTGGTTCCGAACAAGAGCATGTCATTCGACACAGTGTTGGGCAGGGATTTGTTGAAATATTTCCGGATGACAATAACAACGGCGGGCGTCGAAATCACTCCGTGTGGTCCAGCGAACGAAGTATTAACTATTATGTGTGAAAAGAAGGAAGAACTCGACGTTCCTCCTAAATTCGCGAACAAGATGAAAAAATTGGTCTCGGAGTACCAACCAATGGAGCAAGTGAAGAGCCGAGTCGAGACAAAGATTATTTTGCACGACGAGACCCCGGTTCGTTCAACTCCAAGGCGTTTCGCTCCGGCAGAAAGGGAATTGTTAAACAAAACCATTGACGAATGGTTAGCAACAGGTGTGATTAAAAAGAGTGTGAGTGATTTTGCCAGTTCGGTCGTGATGGCACGGAAGAAAGACGGTACGTTGCGTGTGTGTGTCGACTATCGCGAACTAAACCGTAAGATGATGAAGGATTGTTTCCCTATGAGAAACATTGATGATCAAATCGATCGATTGAAATCCGCCAAGGTGTTTAGCACACTCGACTTGAAAAATTCATTTTTTCATGTCCCTGTGGAGAAATCGAGCCAACGATACACCGGTTTTGTGACGCATGCGGGACAGTACGAGTTTTTGCGTACACCTTTTGGGTTAGCGAACAGTCCGGCAAGCTTCAGTCGATTTGTGGCGGATGTTTTCCACGAACTGATAAAAAGTGCTCGGGTGTTAGTGTACGTAGACGATTTGATAATCCCCTCCTCCGATGAGGAATCTAACCTTCAAACGTTAAAGGATTCATTGAAAATTGCGAGTGAAAATGGGGTACAGTTTAATTGGAAGAAATCACAGTTAAAAAAATGAAGTAGAATATCTTGGGTATGTGATACGCGACGGGAGTTATCGCATATCGGCGGGCAAGTTGCGAGCGGTTCAATGTTTTCCTGAAACGAAAAATGTGGATCAATTGCAAAGGTTTTTAGGCCTAACCGGCTATTTCAGAAAATTTATTGGGGGTTATGCCGCGATTTCTAAACCCTTAACGAAGTTGCTTCAGAAAGAGGTGGAATATGTGTTTGGAGAAGAGCAACGCTCCAGCTTCAACACTTTGAAACGAGTTTTGGTGACGGATCCAGTGTTGAAAATCTATGACGAAAAGGCTGAAACTGAACTTCATACTGATGCATCAAAGAGCCAACAAACGTCAAGTGCCGGGAAAAATTACAGTGCGTATCATTTGGAAGTATCGCGCGGTAGAAAAGTTTCGAGTGTATCTTCTGGGTATCAAGTTCAAAATCATAACGGACTGTGCTGCTTTCAAGCATACGCTTTGAAGGCGAAAGAGCTTTCGGCCAGAATAGCAAGATGGGCGTTAATGTTGGAAGAATACGAATACGAAGTGATTCATCGATCAGGGACAGTGATGAAACATGTAGATGCCTTAAGCAGGGCACCGGTTATGATAGTGACAAGTGACCCAATGATCGAAGCACTTAGAAGGTCACAGCGTACTCCGTTGGATATGTATCATTTGGACCATTTGGGTCCTATGGATACGACGGAGAAAAAGTATAGGTACGTATTTGTTGTGGTGGATGCGTTCAGCAAATACATTTGGATTTACCCCTCCAAAACGACGAATTCGTTCGAAGTGATTCAACGGTTGTCAGCACAGAGTGAGTGTTTCGGTAATCCTAGACGTATTGTGAGTGATAAAGGGGCAGCGTTTACATCATATATATATATATATATATATATATATATATATATATATATATATATATATATATATATATATATATATATATATATATATATATATATATATATATATATATATATATATATATATTAGCCGGTCTTGTAGTACAGTCGTCAACTTGTACGACTTTAATAACATGCCCGTCATGGGTTCAAGCCCCAAATGGACCGTGCCGCCATACGTAGGACTGACTATCCTGCTATGGGGGATCAATAAGTCACAGAAAGCCAAGCCCACAAGTAGTGGTACAGGCAGGCCTTGATCGACAGCGGTTGTTGAGCCAAAAAGAAGAAGATATATAAATATTTATATATATTTATATTTTAATCCGCGAAAGGATTTCACTGATTTTGAAAGATGGGAAGAAACGATTCGTACAAAAACTACTGAAGATCTTTTAGTATGCCATATTATACCATCGTACATTTTCAACTATGGTAACGGTCCGTCGTTCAATGTTCGAACTCGTGGTAAATATCCTCGTAACTTTTGCATGAAAAAATATGCTATTTTCGGCTGGCTGCAGAAAAAAATAGTTGAAAGGTAATTATTTAAGATTACTTGCACAAATAAGTTCAGCGAATTGCCTTTCGTCAGTTATCAGGAATTTTCTCCACTGTGGACAAAGACATGCATGATTTAAGTTCTACCTTAGATTTTCATCAATTCCTCCTAAGTTTTCGCTACAAAATTGTTGCAGTAGTGACTTTGCATCACGTTGGTGTAGAAAAAAATCGTTGAGGCACAAGTAACGGATGTTGGACGAGTTCGCAGACTAGGGTGTCATATCGAAATTCTGTCGAAATTCACCTGAAATGATTGCATTGAGTATTCGCGTAATTGTTTGCCACTGTGAAGCCAGTGGGTGCGATTTCTAATTACTGATCTGTTTATTTATGTTGCCTAGGTATTATTTTACTGTTCGGTGGGTTGCATCGATCTCCCAATCCAGCTAACGCAGTATTATAGCCACTTGTCCCTCTGTCTTCATTTCAACTTCTTTAGAACCTCAAAAATGAACCTGGGATTTCTTTCGGTGCTTTGATTGTTGCCTAATAGTGCCAAGATGTTGGCGACCACAATGCCGAAACGGGTCTCCACACGACGTCCACAAACTTCCGCACGGAGTCCATTTTGGACGCTATGGGGTGCCATTCTTTGATCACGCACGCTTTTGATTCACTTTTATGGCCATCATGGTTAGAGTTCGACTGATAGAGGTGTCAAATTTGGTTTGCTAACTAATGGGATACTACTGCTTAAAAAGCAATTAACGTTTTGTTAGTGCGGGTTAAGATAAATTCATAAAAATCGACAATTGTTGTCCATTTTTTAATGCATCCGTTATGTAATATCAACATTCTATGAACACCACAATAAGACTATCGAAATGAAGGTTGCATACGAAATTTTTACAAGATAAGATACACTAAAGTCTGGTTGCAATGATTTTTTTAAAGTTTTGCATGCGACTGTCACCAACGTAATACATGGAAAACAAAGTTTTAGTTTTAGTTTGGGTAACAATTTCTTTCCGGGTGTTTGAAATAAGAAAATGATCTTTAACGTTTGATTCAAATTCTATATTTTTAACTTGTCCGGTCACACTCGTTTTTGCTACTGAGAATAGTTTCGCGCCGTTTCCTGTCTATGCCCTTATGCTCGACCTTTACGGGGTGTATGACCGGAGGCTGGATCTTGTCTCTTCATCTCTTTCGCAATGCATATGTTTGCCTCTTTCAGTTGATAAAAACCTTTACGCCACCTAGCGGCACCTTTCCTAATTTGGTTTATCTACATATCTTGGACGCTAGGTGACAGCAGTTGTGTTGTTTACATTTTTTCACACAGCCAACACAGTCAACACAAAAACGTGCTAACACTGCTTTAGGGGTATTTTGCATCGTATTTGAAAACATCATCATCTCAAAACAACTGGGATCCTCAAATGATTACAGGATACAATTATAGGAAAATAGCAATAATACCAATTATTTTGTTTCTAAAGTTTTATAATGTAATAATTAAAGCACAATCATAGAAAAACCGCATTCTCCTGGCCCGCAGGTTTAGATCATTTACTAAATTTGGCCCTTTGCCTCAAAAGTTTGCCGACCGCTGTACTAGATGGTTGCTATAGTTATTTATCGTGGCGTTGAAAGACCGGGCACAAGAAATGTGTTGCCATCCCTATAATTTCTTGTGAGCGCCGTACGTTACGAACAGATGCAATAACTGGTATCATGATCTATGCACTGCAGTATTAGGAGCACACCTGCATCAAAAAGTAAGGAAGGTGATGGGGATAAACGATCTTTCTTTTGGTCGGATTCCACCATCACTTTAACCTGGATCAGCGATATACCTAATACCTGGCCAATGTTCGTTGCTAATCGGGTCTCTGAAGTGCAGCATTACTCACGACCGCGGCAGTTTAGGCATGTACACTATGTACCATCTCCAGGTGTACGGACTTAGAGGAAAAACAGATGAACACCCCATTCAGGAGCGGTTGGTTTATAGGCTGTTGTAAGCGACAATAGAGAGCATAGGAAGTAATAAGGGATAAGCGTAGGAGCGTTAGGATTAATTTGGATTAATTAATAGTAAGAAATGAATCGAATTATGTGAAGTTAGGAAATTGAAGTTGGGTCATACAATTATTTAAGGATTAGTAAGGTAGAATTTTAGGTTTAATTAATTAATTAGGAAACTAAGTTAGTTTAGGAAGTAAAGAAAAATGTTAGGCCGGCCTTCTCACGTAAGTGTAAATTACGCATCGCTACAATAGCACGCGTTGCGAGAAGGGCTCGCGAATTAAAAATGAGCAATAAAGGGAACTTCTCACAGCCAAAGAAATAAGCCTTATTTATTTGGTTGGCTTTGGGATCGAAAGGATCAGAGTTGCTTCCAATCGTCCTCGCTTCGACGAGAGCACCGTTACGGGTTAATTGCCCTGACGTGCTGGGAACATTGGTGGCTCCAGAGAGGAAAGTAACTCTACCTTAAGACCCAGAGCAAGAGAAGGTTCCGTGCCAGCCGGAGGACACCATTCCCGGCACGGAAGGAAGGAAGGACGAGCCAGCCGGAGAACCCCATTCCCGGCACGAGCCAGCCGGAGGACGCCATTCCCGGCCCGGAAGGAAGGAAGGACGAGCCTGCCGGAGGACCCCATTCCCGACACGAGCCAGCCGGAGGACGCCATTCCCGGCACGGAAGGAAGGAAGGACGAGCCAGCCGGAGGACGCCAGGCACGAGCCAGCCGGAGGACGCCATTCCCGGCACGAGCCAGCCGGAGGACGCCATTCCCGGCCCGGAAGGAAGGAAGGACGAGCCAGCCGAAGGACCCCATTCCCGGCACGAGCCAGCCGGAGGACGCCATTCCCGGCACGGAAGGAAGGAAGGACGAGCCAGCCGGAGGACCCCATTCCCGGCACGAGCCAGCCGGAGGACGCCATTCCCGGTCAACGAGGAAGGAAGAAGGGCCACCCGCCCAAGCCGCTATCCGGAGGACGCCATTCCCGGGTAATGCAGTGAAGTGAAGTGCAGTGAAGTGAAAGCCGGAGGAAGCCATTCCCAGCCAACGAGGAAGGAAGAAGGGCCACCCGCCCAAGCCGCTATCCGGAGGACGCCATTCCCGGGTAATGCAGTGAAGTGAAGTGCAGTGAAGTGAAAGCCGGAGGAAGCCATTCCCAGCCAACGAGGAAGGAAGAAGGGCCACCCGCCCAAGCCGCTATCCGGCTAACAGAATTAAAAAAAGTTAACAGAATTAAAAAAGCAGAAAAGAGATAAACCACAAAAACGCGAGACGCAAGAAGGGAATGTTGCATCGACAAGCGCATTGGCAAACAACTCTAGCTCGGTTTCCGAAGTGCTTATCAGGGGAATGGTTGACGCATTGAAGGAGCGCGCAACAAAGGACTCTTTGATGGAGCTTCCGAGTTTCGACGAGGATTTTAAAAAATGGACGTATTTTAAATCCATTTATGATAAAACTTCTTCGGAAGGAAAATTTTCCGATTTGGAAAATCTAACTCGCCTATAAAGATCATTAAAGGGGGAAGCCGCGACGTGCGTAGGCGGATTAATGCTCGATGCGCAGAACGTCGATTTAATTATAAAGCGTATAGAGCAAGAATTTGGAGCGCCCGATTTGATTTACAACGCGCTGTTGAAGGAATTAATGAACGTAGAGAATCCTACAATGCAAAGGCAGAAGTCAATCACAGCTTTCATGCACACCTTAAACAACCTTGTGGTGAACATGGTAACGCTAGATCAAGAAGAATACCTCAACGACCAACGCCTCTTGAAAGACTTAGCACAAAGACTTCCACCTAATATAAAGGAAAGGTGGTACATGCACCTCCTAGATGATAATAGAAAAACTAGGAAAAATAAGATAAAAACATTGAACGATTTTGCCACATGGTTGAAGCCTACGGAAGAGTTAGCAATAATGCGTTTGACGTTTAACGTAAAAGTCGCATTCGCATTTCGCTCTGTATATTTTCTTGAAAATCGCGCTGTTTATCACACTATTTTCCGGTTTCTGTATAATCACAGTATTTTAGAACACCGTTCCATTATCGTTCAATAGTGCGTTTATCTCTGCTGACCAAAAAATTCGCGTAAATTTCGTTTTTCGGATCGCATCTGAGTTCGCGCGTCCTAACCGCCATCGCTCTTGTTGCTGCAACGAAAACCTGCACCGCTCCCGTATAATGGCCCGTATTTGCAACGCCTGCACTATGGAAATTGTGGAGGCATCTATCAGCTGCTGCCTGTGCGACTCTCCATTTCACCAGCGCTGCACTTCGGTTCCTGCTGATCTGTTCCTGCGCATTGCGGAATATAAACAATTACACTGGTGCTGTATTGGCTGCAACAACGTATTTATGAATCCGCGCACCAAGTTCGTAAAAGACGCAGCCATGCAATCTGGCTTCCAGGCGGCAATTACAACAGTAGCCGAAAGCATCAAGACCGTTATGGAGCCATTGACTAACGAAATCAAAACTGGGTTTGCACGGATGAGCCAACTTGATCTAAAAACTCCACGTAGCAGTCACCCTCCCGCAAAAATTCGTCGCATAAATCGGTCAAAACGTTTGTTCTCGGAAGTCGCTACTGACAACCGTACTTTGTTTACATTTGGCGCCAGACCCATCAACACCCAAAACAATAACAACCAGAACCAAAATAATAAGCCGATCGATGATATGTATCGCAAAAATCGAGCTCCACCCATGATCACAGGCACAAACAAAGATACAACTACATTTCCGATCAAAATAGTCCCCGCTCAGTCTACGGTGCAGAAGTGCGCATTGTATATTTCCCGGCTCGCTCCAGATACATCCAGTGACCAAATAGTGCAAATGGTCAAACATGCTTTGTCCATTGAGGATGTCACTGCATATTGCCTTATACGACAAGGCACAAACACAGCAACACTCTCATTTCTATCATTTAAGGTGTTAGTGCCTCTTACTCAACGTGAAAGGGCTCTTTCCCCCGATACTTGGCCGCTTGGTCTATCGGTGCGTGAATTTGTCGACTACCGAGCTCAACAACCAGGTGCAAATTTTCGTCTACCGCCAATGAGACTTTCAACACCCACAACCCTATCTACAGCGCAGGATATTCGATCACCACAGCTGTTGGATCACACAATACTTTCAGCACACACTCCACGCACTTCACCCACACCGCAAACCCACTAATTATCAACACCGATAAACAATTCACACACATCACGCACACTCGCACGCTCGCTAATCAGCTGTACACCGCATATGAGCCAAATAACGCCGAAACAACTTTTGTTGATAATTTACGCACTCACCTGATGATTGTTCCTCCAACAACAAACAACTTTACCACCACTGAAGCAGTCTGTAGTAACGGCATCTCGTGTAGGCTACTTAACGATCGTGAACCCAACACTACGCAACTTCAGCAGCACTATTGCTACAGTACAGATCCTACACTCACACAAACGCACGACGGTCATGTCATTCCTGCAGGGGTTGCCTCCTTAAATAATACTGACGATTTGTTATTTTTATATCAAAATGTAAGAGGACTAAAAACTAAATGTCATGAGGTATTCGATTATGTTTCTACTACTCATTACGACGTCATTATCCTGACTGAAACATGGTTGGACTCCTCTATTAACTCGTCACAGTTGTTTCCGGACCATTATATCGTCTTCAGAAAGGACCGTAATGACAGAAATAGTAGGAAAACCAAAGGTGGTGGGGTTCTCATAGCTGTCGCCTCACATTTGCGAGTACTCTTATGTTCTACAACAGACACTGTCGAGCAACTTTGGTTAAAGATTTACAGCATTAAGAAAACGTATGTTATTGGCGCAATGTATGTTCCTCCTGACATGGCAAATATAACACGTCGGATATTCATACAATCTGTTCAACTATTGACGACGTAGCATGTAAAGCTAATGAAATGTGTTTGTTATTCGGGGACTTCAATTTGTCAAACCTGAATTGGATATCCGATGAAACAAATCCACTTATGCTCCAAGTTGACTACGAATGCTCGAGGATCACGGACAACTGTCGCCTTCTTCTTGATTGTATGAATAGCAACGGACTATACCAGATTAACAAAATTCATAATGCGTCGAATAACTACCTCGATTTGATCTTTGTATGCGACGATACCCTGCAACAATGCTCTTCACCGGCAATAACACCCTTCCCCATAGTTGCTATTGATGGCTATCATCCGCCTATAGAGCTATGCCTGCCGAACGGCTTAGCCAAAGCAGAACATCACACAACATCACATCAAGAATCAGGCATGCTCGACTACAGTCGCACAAACTTCTTGATTCTAAATGATCTACTGCAATCCTCTGACTGGTCATTCCTTGATGGAAACCCGGACGTAAACCATGCACTCGATATGTTCAATCGGAAATTTACGGTACATTTATCTGCCTGCTGCCCTATAAAACGCCCACGACAGGGTCCACCGTGGGGTAATGCTCAATTACGCCGTTTAAAACGAAACAAATCTTCCTGCTATCGGTTTTACCAAAACAGTGGAACACAACAATCGAGATTGCGGTTCATCGCAGCACACAATGTATATAGAAGCTATAATAGACAACTACACTCTCGTTTTTTGATTCGTATACAGTTCAGCTTAAGAAGAAAACCGAAAAAAATTTGGAGGTATGTTGACACCAAACGGAAAAACAGCTCCTTGCCAGCTATAGTTTCCTTTAATGGAACAACTTCGTGTACCAAAGAGGAAACCTGCAATTTATTTGCCGATCGTTTCATGAGTTCGTTTGCCACTGAAGCTCCTGGCTTCTCATTGGATGCTGCTCTCAACAACGTGCCCTCCGACGCTGTCGATGTTAATGTGCGTGACATAAACATCTCCAGAGATTCTGTGCTAAAGGCGCTCAAGCAGGTCAAACCATCCTACAACCCTGGACCTGATGGTTTTCCGACCGCAGTTCTTGCCAAATGTAGCGAAGTTTTGGCCGGACCTCTGGCTCGTATCTTCACACTCTCGCTCAATCAGCGTATGTTTCCAGGAGCATGGAAATCGTCCTACATGTTTCCTGTGCATAAAAAGGGGGATAAGAGCTTAGTGGAAAACTACCGTGGTATTACTACTTTGCCTGCAGGTGCTAAGGTTTTTGAAGTCGTCGTCCAGAACTCGCTCTTGAACTGTTGCCGCTCGCTGATATCAACACGCCAACACGGGTTCTTCCCTCGCCGCAGTGTGACCACTAATTTGGTGGAGTTTGTATCTCACTGCCATGCTGCATTCGCTTCGGGAGCCCAGATGGATGTCATCTATACCGACCTTAAGGCTGCCTTTGATCGGGTGAATCATCGCTTGCTGTTGGCGAAGCTTGCTCGTCTTGGATTCTCTACCCCTTTAGTTGAGTGGTTCGAATCTTATCTCACCAATCGTCGATATCGCGTGAAAGTTGAATGTATGACATCTAGGGAATTCGTGAGTTGTTCAGGCGTGCCACAGGGTAGTAACCTTGGACCTTTGCTGTTTTCTCTATTTTTCAATGACGTTACTACTGTAGTAAGGGAATCTGAATGTTTATTGTATGCGGACGATCTTAGACTTTTTTTTCCTGTGAGGTGTTTTGGTGATTGTCTTGTCCTGCAAGCATCGATCGACTCTTTTTCTGACTGGTGTCTGAACAACGACCTACAAATTTCTGTTGATAAATGTTTGTCCATGTCGTTTCACCGTTCTAATTGTCCAATAGTGTTTAACTACTGCATCTCCGGTACACAATTACAACGACACAGTGCAGTAAAAGACTTAGGAGTTACCCTTGACCGTAAACTTGACTTTCATGTGCACCATAACGAAATTATTGATAGAGCGAACAGAATGCTAGGATTTATACGCAGGCAGTCGAGAGAATTCTCCGACCCACATTGTCTTGTCGCACTCTACAAATCACTAGTCAGATCCATCTTAGAATACTCCTCAGTAGTTTGGTGCCCATCGTCGTCGTTATGGTCGAATAAGATTGAGTCAGTGCAGAAAAAATTCACCCGTTTGGTCTTACGGTTCACACCCTGGCGTAACGTAGCAGCAAGACCTAGTTATCATGCCCGGTGTTTAATTTTTGGACTCGAGTCTCTCGCTACTCGTCGCGAAACGGCGCAAATCTTGTTTATGAAAAAAATCATCCTAGGAGAGATAGATTCACCGGACCTTTTAGCTAGAGTTAATTTCCACGTACCTGCTCGTATTTTAAGAAACTTTAGGCTACTAAGAGTTGACCAAACTAGACGTGCATATAGCGATAATGAACCTTTGACTGCGATGGCTTTTAGATTTAATGCACATTATGACTCTTTTGACTAGAATTCCCTAAGTTAACCTGTTTCTCTTGCTGTGATACTCTGTGTTATTTATTTTGTGCTGATGTTACATTGTACCGTGATGCTTTATGTTATTATAAGTTTAGTTTATAAGATCAGTGATAAGGCCAATGATGGCCAATCACTTAACATTTACAAATATACAAATATACAAATGCTAACAGTCGAAACCACTAAGAAAGACAATTCTCAAAGGCTCCCACATAATATTCAATCTGTCAATCGCGATACTCGACCGCAGCAACGAAACAACTCTTATAACAATCCACCTCCTAGATCTCGATTTAGATGCCTCATTTGTGGCTATGATCACAGAGCCACTGATTGCCAAGAATTAAAAAATATGCCAATAGAACGAAGATGGGAAACCGTGAGACGTATGCCCATCTGTGTTAACTGTTGCAATCAAACTAACCACGATGCACATAGTTGTTATTTGCCTCCGCAATGCAGGCAATATGGTTGTCGGGAAGACACCACACCTTGCTCCATCACATTTCAATCCAGAATCCAACTACAGCGGTACGCACGGAAAATTTAAACATTCACAAGGAACCGGAATTACCTGAAATATACTTTCAAATTATACCTGTGACCATTTGCCACGGGGATAATGAACTTGAGACCTTTGCCTTTATGGACTCAGGGTCTTCCGCAAGCTTGATTTTACGCGATCTCAAAGAAGAACTGCAAGTGGAGGGATCACCTCGGCCATTTTCTTTAGCTTGGACAAACGGATCCATTCAAGAGGAACCAGGCAGCCAAACTGTGTCCATTTTGATTAAGGACCAGTCTGGAAATTTTATTAACCTTGATGGCCTGAGAACAGTAGAGTCAATGGAGCTACCAAAACAAACCGTTGATGGAGCAGCGCTTTAAAGAAAATATCGGCATTTAAAGGGAATTGATTTCGCAAGCTATCGCGATGGACTACCCAAAACAATTATCGGGTTACCACATGCTCACCTCATGTGTGCATTACGCACCAAATTAGGACGCGCGGGAGGACCAATAGCTATGCAATCCCACCTGGGGTGGGTATTACTAGGAGCAAGTAGTTCAAAATCAAAACAGGAAAGATTGTTTTCTCTCATGGAGAATGGCAAAGAAGAAAAAACAATGGCGGATCTAATGAAAGGATATTTTTCTACCGAAGAGTTCGGTGTTAAGCTCGACACCAACTTGCCTCAATCAAAAGAAGAAGAGAGAGCAAAAATATTAATGAAGGAAACATTAAATAAAACGAAGAATGGGTATGAAAAAGGTCTACTATGGAAGAGAGATGACATCAGACTCCCGGAAAGCTTCGCTCAAGCACTAAGAAGACTGCAATGTTTAGAAAGGAAGATGGAAAGAGACGGGATACTAAAGAAATGGTATCACGAAGAAATAGCTGCATATTGTCAAAAGGGATACGCTCAAGCGATCGAAGGGAACAATCTTTTGAAAGATGAACATAGCCCCAAACTAAATTACATACCGCACTTTGCTATAATAAATTACAACAAGCCCAAACCTAAACCGAGACTTGTATTTGATGCTGCAGCAAAAAATAATGGCATATCACTTAAATCACAATTGCTGTCCGGACCTGATGCAGTTACATCTCCTTTCGGTATACTGATCTGCTTTAGAGAGGGACGCGTGGGCATTTCAGGTGACATCAAGGAAATGTTTCACCAAGTGGGCATAAGGCAGGAGGACCGGTTTGCTCAAAGATTTCTTTATCGTAGCAACCCAAATGATAAACCAAAAATTTTCGAAATGAAGGTAATGACCTTCGGGGCAACATGCTCCCCCGCATGCGCCCAGTTCGTTAAGAACGAAAATGCAGCACTTTTTCAAACGAGGTATCCGGAAGCAGGGATTGCAATTGTCCGCAACCATTATATAGATGATTATCTAGACAGTTTCGATTCCGACGAATTGGCGATCAAGAGAACAAAGGAAGTGATAAAGATACACGATGAAGCGAGATTCTATATCAGAATTTTTTTATCGAACTCAGTTAAAGTATTGAAAAGTCTACCTATAGAGAGAGTGAGTGACTCCAACCTGATGAAAATATGTGAATCAGACAACACATACGATAAAATCCTCGGTCAGTGGTGGGATAGAGAAAGGGAATCACTTAAGTATATAATAAAAGGCTTAATAGAAACAGGAGGGAATGCCACTAAAAGAATATTACTATCAAACACAATGAAAATTTACGAACCCTTGGGATTAATTGCTAATTACGTGGTAGAATCAAAAATATTAATGCAAGACATCTGGAGGCAAGGATTGGATTGGGATGATAAGTTGCCGGCGGAGCTGCAAAGGAGATGGCAGGAATGGGTGGTAAGGATGAAGGAAGTGGAGACAATTAACATTCCCAGATGCTACTCATCGGCATCAGAGGTGCTAAGGCGTGAGCTTCACGTATTTGTAGACGCATCTGAAAAGGCGTTTGCCGCAGTGGCGTATTTACGCACCACGCACAAAAAGGGGGTTGATATTAGTCTCGTAGCTGCTAAATCCCGCGTTGCACCCACAAAACCCCTGTCGATCTCACGCCTGGAGCTGCAAGCAGCAGTTCTAGGGGCCAGACTAGCAGAAACTGTTTCAAAGGAAATGAGGATGGAATTAGATGAAGCACTTTTTTGGACTGATTCGAAGACAGTGCTAGCGTGGATCACCTCGGAACCAAGAAAATATAAACAATTCGCAGCTCTAAGGATCGGGGAAATTTTAAATCGAAGCTGCTCGAATCAATGGCATTGGATAGGTACAAAGGAAAACCCAGCAGACGAAGCCACTAAGGTCACTAACAGACCATCAATATGGTTTAAAGGGCCTGCATTCCTAAAAAACAATTATAAACATTCAACAGAAAAGATAGAAGTAGTAACTATGGAGGAAATGCGACACAGTTGCACAGCTAAAACGGTCAAAAAATTAGATTGGAGTGTTATTAACGTAGATTGGTCATCAAGGTGGCTCAAGCTACGAAAATCTCTTGCTGTTTGTCTAAAATATTTCGATTGGTTGAAAGCTAAGGCAAAACTCGAGTCATGGTCTCCCATTATAACAAAGGAGGAATTGGACTCGGCGGAAAAAATATTACTCAAAAAGGCCCAATGGGAAGGGTTCAATGAAGAGATGGTGCTGCTGTCTGCAGGACATCCCATTCCCAATAAGAGCCCATTAGGAACCCTTTGTCCTACTCTAGACAAAGAAAAAGTAATGAGGGCTGAGAGTCATCTGACAAGAGTACAATTCTTAGGCGAAGAAACCAAGAGACCGATAATACTTCCGAAAAAAAACTTCATAACTACACTGATTCTTCGTTACTACCATGAAAAATATTGGCATAAAAAACCGGAAACAGTCATAGCAGCAATTCGTCAGCGTTTTTGGGTTATTGATTTAAGAGCAGCGCTGAAAAAAGTGGTAACAAATTGCCAACGGTGTAGAAACGACCGTGCTAAACCCCAAGCGCCCTTGATGGCAGCCTTACCAGCTTGTAGAACAGCACCATTTATTAAACCTTTCACACACACGGGTGCAGATTATTTGGGCCACTAACGGTATCGATAGGACGGCGAACTGAAAAACGTTGGTGTGCACTATTTACATGCCTCACTACTAGAGCCGTGCACTTGGAACTTGCAAATGATCTTAGCACAAGTTCGTTTCTTATATGCCTGCGCTCAATGCAACATAGACGGGGAAAGGTGGGCTACTTGTATTGCGAAAACGGAACGAATTTTGTGGGAGCATGCCGTGAAATGGGAATTTTGCAAGAAAAATGCGCTACGGAGGGAGTAGAATTTCATTTCAATCCACCCGCGTCACCACATTTTGGCGGAGCATGGGAACGCATGGTACAAGAGGTGAAGAGTCTGCTTTCGATTAGTCATGAGCCATACCCTGAGCATATGTTAAGAAGTGCTCTGATAGAGATCGAATTTATGATAAATAATAGACCTCTAACCCACATCCCCCTCACTCCGAGCCATTTTTTAATTGGGTGTTCTGGAGAAGCGGAACCTACTCGGGGTAACATAACGGATACCGATGCACTAAAGAGAGGCTGGAAGAAATCGCAATATATCGCTCAAAAATATTGGTCTAGGTCAGCGGTCGGCAAACTTTTGAGGCAAAGGGCCAACTTTATTAAATGATCGAGTGCCGCGGGCCAGATGAATGCCTTTTTTGCGCTTAAATTATTATATTTTAATCTTTAAGAAACATTTTAGGTACAATGGTTGTTTTTCTGCAATTATATCATCCAAGTATGATTCAAAATTAATGAAACCTACTTTAAAAACTAATTCTAATATTTAATCATTTGAGAATCGACAATAGATGGCTAACAATGTGATCAGCCAAAAAATAACAAAATGGGATCAATATCGCTTCTTGAAGACCCCATCCTCCCATGCCGCAAAAAATATTGTATATATTCCGGGGATGATAGAAAAGTCTGAAAGGCTGAAAAATTATCGAAGCAAACATAGATTCAGTAATTTAAAAAATGCCTTTTGGATGTTAGATGTCATGCCATGTCAGATCAATTGATAAGTTATGTTGCCCATGAGACAACAGAAAACCTCTATCAGTCACCTTACCTTGACACCTCTGTCAGTCGAACTCTAAACATGATGACCAAAAAAGTGAACCAACCAACTTATAAGCGTGCGCGATCAACGAATGACACCCCGTAGCGTCTTAAATGGACTGCGTACAGAACGTCTGACGTCGCATGAGAACATTTGTGCGTATTGATCACCAACATCTTGGCACTATTTGGCAACAATCAAAGCATCGCAGGAGAGCCCAGGTACATTTTTGAAGTTCCAAAAAAGCTAAAAATGAGGACAGAGGCACAAGTGGCTACATTACTGTGTTGTCTGGGCCGGGAGATCGATGCAACCCGCAAAACTGTGAAATAATATGGGAAATTAACATACATATCAGGAAGCATAAATCGCGTCCACTGACTTCGCAATGGCAAACAATGACGACAAAACTCAATGCGTTCATATTAGGTGAATTTCGGTAGAATTTCGACATGACACCCTAGTCCGCAAACTGGTACAACATCCGTCACATGTGTTCCATCGAATTTTTCTGGCCCAACATGATGCAAAAGCTCTACTCTAACAATTTTGTCGCGAAAACTTAGGATGCCTACAGACATGTCTTCCTCCATAATGGCGAAAATTCCAGATAACTGATGAAAGGCAACTCCCAAAGTCTTAGATTTATTTGTCCAAGGAAGCTTAAATAATTACCTTTCAAATTTTGTACGTGTTAAGAAATTATCTCTTCTATTTTTTTTCACAGCCAGCCGAAAAAAAAGCATTTTTCTTCGAGTTCGAACATACCGAACGATCCGTCATTCCATAGTATTTTAATTAAAGTGAAAAGAGTACGATGGTATAAAATGTTATTCTAAAAGATATTCAGTAATTTGTATACGAATGGTTTCTTCACATCTTTCAAAATCACTCAAAACCTTTCGCGGGCCGGATTGAATGTTGCGGCGGGCCGCATTTGGCCCGCGGGCCGGACTTTGCCGACCGCTGGTCTAGGTGGATAAAGGAATTTCTACCTCGACTAGTCAAGAGAGAAAAATGGTTGAGTCCGGTGAAGCCACTACGCGAGTTAACCATCCTATGTGTATGTGACACACCACTATATTTACCAAATAGCTATAGCCAAGCACCATATTCATATAAGATAAGCCGTACACTCATACATACAAGATAAGGTTAGGATTAGAGTTGATAGGAATCAAACTAGGAGAAATAAAGACAGTTAGAATCTGGAACTCAAAGCGTTCACATCATTTGATCCGAAAATATATTAACTGGCGCCCGAATAGGTTGTATGTGTGTGAGGGAAGAGTATAAGTGCATATAAAGTATAAAAAAAATCCTACACGTGAAGCTAAACACTTCCATCGAGTGGTTGAAGGAGCCACTAATTATTTGCACCAAGCGAGAACTGGGACACTGTGGATTTCACCCGATTGATTGCTGAGGCCCCTAGTACCCGAACGGAAAAAAGGACCATCCTCTGCAAGCTGCCCAGCTTTCCCCCGAAGACATCATACTGTGACAATTTTTTTTTTTGGTAAGTAGGAAGTAAAAATGACTACGGAGACAAATGTGCCGAACATTTATGAGCTTGGAAAAGTTCCCGATTTTGTAAAAGATCTTCGAGAATTCGATGGTCGACATACAGAGCTAATGAACTGGATAGCAGATGTGGAAGAAATTTTAACTCTGTGTGTGAGTTGCAAAATATCGCAGCTGCTAGGTACTTTAGTTCAAAGAACAATAAGAAGAAAGATTGTTGGTGAGGCAGCTGAAGTATTAAATACGACTAATATTTCCACAGATTGGAAAGAAATTAAAGAAGTACTTCTCTTACATTACGGTGATAAAAGAGATTTGTTCACGTTAGATTTCGAATTATCTACCATGCGGAAAAGTAACGGTGAAAGTTTAACCGCATACTATGGGAGAGTAAAAGAGACGTTAGCACTTATAATTGCACATGTACAAACTAATGAAAAGTATCGAGAACATGCACCAATACATACACAATTTTTCAACGAAAAAGCACTGCATTCGTTTATACGGGGATTAGATAAGCCACTGTCTTTCATCCTAAAAACATCTGCTCCAGCAAATTTAAGCAAAGCTTATCAGTTGTGTCAGGAATATTACAGCACAGATTTACGTTTCGCTAGAATGTTTGAACCACGCGGCCAAGCCGATTTCAACCAAAAACCGGTTCCGAAGCCTCGTGGTAGTTTCAATCCAATGCCCTATCCAAGAGCTAGCACAAGCTTCGTGCCATCCACAGCATCCCACAGCGTACCGAATACAACACACACGATAAAAAGTAATCGTTATCAGACACCAACACCGATGGAAGTGGATGGTAGTATCAGATACGATAACGGTTCACACTCTAGACGCTTCACACAACAAACATATCCCAGAGTACCATCTACACAAGTGAAGGATTTTAAGCGACAGGCGAATACTGTACATGACGACATGGACAGAAAAATAAATAATACATGCTTAGAAAGTGATTACCAACACCAACAAAGTGAATACGAAGCGGGTCATGATCACAATTTGGACGGCTCTTTATATCAGAACCATTTTTTAGAGTGGGATCCCAAATGGTAAAACCTATTTTACCATTTGTTAAATTAAAAACTAATATTGGAGAATTTCCTTTCCTAATTGATACAGGAGCCAATGTAAGCCTTATAGATCCAAAATTGGCGAATTCTTGTAAAATAGGAAAACCATATGATTTATGTGACAGAAATATTGCAAGTGCTAGTGGGAAATTTATTACATCATTAGCGATAGATATTAACTTTTTTAGTCCGAAAATTGATCAAATTTGCACATTTCTTTTGCATTCTTTTCATTCTTTCTTTTTTGGAATAATTGGTACAGATATTCTTAAATGTTTACATGCTGTAATAGATTTAGAAACAGACAATTTAATACTAAAAAAAAATTCTCAGGCCTTACATATTCCACTTTTTTCTTACTCATCTTCTAAAACTACATTAAATCCAATATTTAGATTAGAACATTTAAATTGTAACGAACAAGCGAAGCTTAAAAAGATACTGGATGCAAACAATTCAGTATTCCACGAGCCGAAACTACAACTAACATGCTCAACAAGAGTAGAATGTGCTATCAATACTAACGATGATGTACCAATACATCAAAAAGTATATCCATACCCAGCGGCCTATACACAAGAGGTCAATAATCAAATCAAAACCCTTTTAGATAACGGTATTATAAGACCGTCTCACTCCGCGTGGACGGCTCCTGTGTGGATAGTCCCGAAAAAAATAGATGCATCGGGAGAAAAAAAATTTCGTATGGTTGTTGACTACCGAAAGCTTAACCAGAAAACAATTGCCGATCGATATCCGATGCCAGAAATAAATTACGTAATTGATCAGCTTAAGGGGCATCAATACTTCACCACATTGGACCTGGCATCAGGATTTTACCAAATTCGCATGAGACCATGTGATATTGAAAAAACAGCATTTTCAATTAATAATGGTAAGTACGAGTTCTTACGAATGCCTTTTGGGCTGAAAAATGGCCCAGCAATTTTTCAGAGAGTGATCGATGATGTACTTCGTAGTGAAATTGGCAAAACATGCTATGTGTATATGGACGATGTAATTGTATTTGGTAAAAGTTTTGAAGAACATTTAAACAATTTAAACAATATTTTACAATTATTAAGCAACGCTAATTTAAAAGTACAGATCGATAAATCAGAATTTCTACACGATAAAATCGAATTTTTAGGTTATATTATAACTTCGGAAGGCATTAAACCGAATTATAAAAAAATAGAAGCAATAAGCAGATACCCAGAACCTTCCAACATAAAAGAATTGCGTGGGTTTTTAGGAATGATGGGATATTATAGGAGATTTATCAAAGATTTTGCTAGAATAGCTAAACCGCTAACAAATTTATTAAGAGGTGACGAAAATAAGGCTTCAAAAAAGAAAATAGATTTATCTATTGCTGAAAAAGCATGTTTTCAAAAACTCAAAAGCATTATATCGTCAGAAGATATTCTTATCTATCCGGATTACAGTAAACCTTTCTTACTTACAACTGACGCTTCTGACATAGCAATAGGTGCCGTATTATCACAAGGTCAGATTGGCAAAGATAGACCAATTCATTTTGCCTCCAGATCATTGTCAAAGACAGAGGAAAAATATTCTGTTCCCGAAAAGGAAATGTTGGCAATATTTTGGGCTCTCAAAATATTCCGTAACTATTTGTATGGTACTAAGTTTACAGTTTTGACAGATCACCAACCATTAACATTTGCCTTATCCGCAAAAAATACTAATGCCAAATTGAAACGTTGGAAATCGTACCTAGAGGAGCATGATTTCGAAATTGCTTACAAGCCAGGAAACACTAATGTTGTGGCGGATGCTTTGAGCAGAAATGTATGTTCTTTGACTGGTACTCAACACTCGGCTGAAACATCGGATGATTTTTTTATAATCAGTACAGAAACACCGCTAAATGCTTTCAAACATCAGGTGATAATTAAAAACGGTTGTGATAATGTGCAACGAAGACAGATATTTTCATCGCATAACCGAATAACAATATCATTGAACGACACTAATGAAATTTCTTTATTACAGGTTCTTAAGAAGTACTTCGACCCATCAAAAATAAATGGGTTATTTACATCGGAAGCGATAATGGGAAAAATTCAAGAAGTATATAGGAAGTACTTTGGTAATACAAATTTATTGAAAATTAGATACACTCAAAAATTAGTTCGAGACATAGAGGACGAAGAAGAACAATGGCAAATTGCTAAAACAGAGCATGTTCGAGCTCATAGATGTGCAGAAGAAAATACACAGCAAATTCTTCGAAAGTTTTATTTTCCCAAAATAAGAGCAAAATCGAAACAAATAGCAAAAGAATGCCAAACTTGCCATGAAAATAAGTACAATCGAAAACCAATTGACTATCCTATTCAAAAAACTCCAATACCATCAAACCCGTTTGAAATAGCTCATATTGATATACTGTTTCTTGAAAATAATTATTTTTTAACTTACATAGATAAATTCTCCAAATTTGCCCAAATTAAATTAATTGAATCAAGAGCAACTATCGACATTTTACCAGCAGTTAAGGAATTAACAACAAAATTCTTTCCGCCCAAAACCTTGGTGATGGACGGAGAAAAGTCTTTTTGCTCTAGAGAATTGGAATTATTTTATAAAGCATACAACATAGAAACATATGTAACGGCTACGGGAAGAAGTGAAATGAATGGTATCATCGAAAGATTTCATTCAACGTTATTAGAAATCTATAGAATAACAAAAAAAGAAAATCCAACATTTTGTACACCAGATCTTGTCGAACTTTCCGTACAAAAATATAACAGTTCAATCCATTCAGTAACCAAACATACTCCTATTGAGGTTATCTTGCCTTCAGTAAGATCGTCTGAGATAATTAATAATGTACACAAAAATCTGATCCAGAAACAATCTCAAGACCTAATTTTTCACAACAAAAATAAAAATTCAGTCCCAATAGACATAAATAATGACACTTACGAAAAAACTAGAGCAAGACTTAAACATAAACCAAGGTACAAAAAGAAAAATATTATGAACATAAACAATAGTACAATTCTCTTAGAAGGTAATAGAAAAGTTCATAAAAATGACCTTAAAATTAGATAAAAAATTAAAAGAACTAAACCAAAAAAATGATTTATCAACGTTCTTTATAAATTTAAATTGAATTCTTAACATAATTGATTGATTAATCAACTTAATTTAAATTGATACTCATACTTAATTGCTACTACTTTTTTCTCTCTTTTCATTATTCTATTTCTTATATGTTAAATTTATGTATGTGTTGTCTATGTGTTTTGTCCAAAAAAAAAAAAAAGTTTTTGTTTGGCACTATTGAATAATGTTAGTATGTATCTTTTTATATCTACATATATATTGTGGTTAGTTAAAGATTAGTTTTGATTCTTTTGATAGGAAGCAAAGGATTCATAACGAGAGTCACAAGAACACCTGAACTGTTCCTCTTTTCATTCTTTTTTAAGATAAAATAGATAATAGAATAGAGTAGGTAAAATTTAAAATAATTTAAATATGCCAAGTTTTACTTAAGACAACATAAATGCATTTACATTTGCATTTGCATTTGTTAAACAAAGAATAGATACAAACATGCTAGATTATTTCCACTTATGCTAAAATAAAGAGGAATGATAATAATAACGTAGATAATCAACGGCGAAATATGGCTTGTGCAATTTTTCTACATCTTAAACAAATGGATGTGTAGACAGTCTACATGTGTACATGCGTGTGTGTATTTATATATTAATGCTTAAGTATATTTATATATCTATACACATCGGAATATGTGGACATGTGGATTCTACACATGTATATTTGTGTAAATAGTGGTGTTGCATGCTGAGAATGGTTATACTAGAAAGTGAGAAAAAAATGGGCTGTACAATTTTAAGTGATGAGGAGCTACAATCTGTTCAGATTTCGAGATTCGTTGTGTTCTCCAATTTGTCGCAAAGGAATTCAAAGATCCGTTACGATCTTTTGATGCGAAAGAGGCCAACGACAAAGATCTGTCAGGAAAAAGGAACTAAGTCTTATAATCACTTGCGATCGGTAAGGGTCCTTGTGAAAAGTCCATTATGGATTATACGAACATGAACAACATGAACAACATACCATCCAGTGACAGAAATGTCAGGTGTTTCGAATGAAACAAAGGATACAAAAATACCCAAGCATGAATGTTGTTCTAATACTATGAAATGTTCCGCAAGCAGTATCACTAAAAGACGAGGACGTCTTTTCTTGTTGGCCCGGGAGTAGTTA
>NW_024427593.1:267500-270000 GCF_017562075.2 Anopheles merus | reverse complement strand
TTTGACCGATGGATCAAAACATTCCGGAAGAGCATACATTTGGCGACAGTTTTGCACACACACGCTCACACCCTTGCGCAGACGGCTCAGTCTGCTCAGTGCACAGCAAACCCTCCAGCGTGAGCTAGCGATTTCTTAGTCATTTTTACATTGCAGAGATTAAACTCATTGCCTGCGCCTACACGTACAGTCCAAAACAGCCGAAGTCATACAAAATCATGAAAAGTCTGCGCCTTTACGTTCCGTCTACTCCGTCGGGTAAACCCGACCTTTACCGAACCAATCCCAATAGATGTGTTCGTTAAACATGTGTGCGTATCAGGTAGCAGCATTTGTACTGCTTACCTGCCGTATGCCGCTGTGATACCGAGCGAGACGCATAGACAACGCGTCTAGAGGACATGTGTAGCCGTGAGGAAACTTTTCTATGTCTCTTTTGCCTTGTCCTTGCCTTTAGATCCTAATGAGTGAAGCATGCATACCTTTCGGGTACGTTCATGGTTTAATCCATGTCTCTTTCATGTTAATGGTAAATATACAGTCGTATGCAATCGGCTCTGCATTCGAGTGAGGGCAGGTCCGTGGACGCTGTTTGTACGCACCCATTGCGCTTTGAGGGAAAAAGCACGGACGACGGCTGACAGCGATTGGCCGTCTGTCGCACTAACACATCCAAACCTTCGACAGTGCGCTCAGGCGAGGAGAATGAGGCGGAGCCAGGGACGGGTAGGTCGACGAGCTGCTTGACAAATTTGCCGTAGGAGGGAAAAAGAAGGCATGAGAAAATACGCAAAAGGCAATGAGCTCTTCCGTCGCTTTGCCCAACGAGCGACATTAACCTTTAAGTTGGCAACCGGATACCTGGGTATTTTTTTCAGCTTCGAACTGCAATAACTTTTAATTCATTGCTTTTATTGACCTGAAATTTTCCGTAGCCTCTGAACTTTTAATTTATGATTTTTTGGTGAATAAGTTGTAATTTTAAACAGCCTGTAAGTACCGTTGTGTTGAGATTGGTTTCGGAGTTCTTTTAACCGTAGAGTTGGCAACCGGCGAATCACGAATCACGAATCATACACTGCAAATTGTATAAGTCTGCTGCAGTTACATTTTTTACTGAAAGCTATTGAGTAATACATGGTACTGAATATCAGTAAAACAAATTACTGAAAATGCAGCTATTTATTCTACCAAAACGACATGTCTGAGCTTCAAAGGAAAACATACTGCGATGCCCACTTGCTCGTGATGAACAAAAATTTGATTTGGTAACCGCTTACAGACACCCCAATAAATTTTAGGTGCGTATTCGGCTTGCGGGATTAACGTTTTTGTTGAGAAAAATCTTCACACACCGTGAGTGCATACCAAATCAACAAACTTCTTTCGACAAAATACAATTCACATCTGTATAAAACTTTATGAAACAGAGATGAACATAAGCAGAATGGACTACCACCCGCGCATCAATAAAAACCCTAATTTGAATACTTTTTTTCGCCAATTTTCAATCGATAGTAATGACTTAACAATCATTAATATCAGAAAGGCTTTGTGGTATGTTCAAATTTTGGGTACTGTGGATACTGTTTCGAAGCGGACTTTCGACACTTGATCGTCTAGGCGATCATAAAAACCTGTAGGACGTTGGAGTTTAGAGGGCTTACCTTGGGTAGGAGGACATAAGTAAACTCCTTAAATGAGAAGTCGATAGATGATGGATGGGCTTAGTCCTATCCTGACAATCCGAACAAATCTGACCTGCCATGATCGTTGTTGTTGGTTTTATCTATACTCAAAAGAAGTTAAAGGTCGGAAAGTTATCGTTTTCGCTAAGCTAGTTACGTTTGTCTTTTATGGACAAGAACGATGGTTCTAAACGATATTTTCTTTCCTACTTTACAGTTTCCAGCTCGTGTTTCATAACACGGACGATTTGATTTAAAATCGTCATCGTGAGCATAACATGAAAACAATATTTTGCTTTTACGTTGGTTTACCTTTACAATGAATACTGAAGTACCGTCTTTCTTCGAATTACGGCCACTTCATTTTCAATCGGTCAAAGCGATAACTTCTTGCACGCGGGAAAAACAATATTTTCATTCGAAAGTAACTGGAAATACCTTGTATTGCAGTATGTTTGTCTTAAGTAATCCACGGACCACAGGTTGGAGACCACTGCTTTAGATCAGCTGCTTTCTAAATGATCGAGCGTGCGTGGTGTTCAATTCAGCCAATTTTTCATATTAATTTATCCGGCTACGAACCGTTGTGTTGAGATTGGTTTCGGAGTTCTTTTAACCGTAGAGTTGGCAACCGGCATACCCGGGTATTCCACACGTTTTGATGCAAAAAATTAACGATTTTTATAGGTAAACAATTCTTTCTATATTTTAATGCTGTAAGCAAGTAATGCAGAGCATATATTCTCTTCTATTTCATTTATTCAGTAAGTTTTTTTTTTGATAAAAAATAACGGTCAAATTGAAATTTAGAA